>NW_025302612.1:0-855 GCF_018294505.1 Triticum aestivum
CAAATTACCTATAGAAATCTGATAGTTTGATAGATTTTTAACCGTTTTGATCCATCATGGTAGATTTTTTATTTTTGCGAAATTGAAAACTTGTTTAAATTGCATTATCAACAAGTGATAGAAGCCTTTGTTCGTTTCTTGTTTCGAAGTTGTCTTTGCCGCCATTTGAAAATCCTACAACAACTTATATATGTAGGAGTCACATAATTTTTAGCAGTTTGTCATAACCTTTTGATTTATTACTTTGAATTTTCTCCTCCTTTGAAACTCAGAAATCATTTAAATAGGACATTAGACACATTATAATTGCATTTCCATCATTTCATTCTTCGAGAGTCGTCTCGACGGCCATGTGGAAGTCATAGAACAGCTTATCCACATAAATTATTTATGTTTAGCACCTTTACATAAACTTTTGATCTGTTGCCGATGATTTTTTATTGGCTAAACAAAAAACTTACTTAAATAGCATCATTGAGACATTCCACCAGCATTGCTTCCTTTGAAGCCTCGGAAGTAGTATGTTCGACCATATCGATCTCGTATAACAACTTATAACTAGTAATCATATAATTTCGTCACCAATTTTGTTACCTTTTGATCCTTCACTATAGATTTTCACTTTGTTTAAAGCTGAAAACTTATTAATTAAGCGTCATTGACATATTCCAAAATCGTTTCCACAATTTCAAGCTTCGAGGTTAGTCCATGCATCTATATGCACCTCAGATAGCAAATTACCTATAGAAATCTGATAGTTTGATAGATTTTTAACCGTTTTGATCCATCATGGTAGATTTTTTATTTTTGCGAAATTGAAAACTTGTTTAAATTGCATTATCAACAAGTGATAGA
>NW_025302613.1:0-855 GCF_018294505.1 Triticum aestivum
TCATTTTTCAATCCTTTCTGACTTCATTTGTTATTTTTCATGCATTTACTAATTATTTTGAGCTATAAGACCCTAAAACGTAAAAGCATTTCAAATGAACTCTGAAAAGGTTGAAAGTTGGCATGGTATCGTCATTTCATCCACATAGCAAGTGCAAGAAATTTGAGAGGGTTACCGCAAAAACTGGATGCACTTCGTGTACAAAACGGACCATCTCTTTTAAAGTATCAGGATTTCATACGGAAACTCGTCTATTACAAAGGGATTTCATTTTTTAAAACTTATTTGAACTCCTGACTTTTTATGTGTTCAAAATGCACCATTCAAAGCCACAACATCATTTTCAATCCTTTCTGACTTCATTTGTTATTTTTCATGCACTTACTAATTATTTTGAGCTATAAGACCCTAAAACTGAAAAGCATTTCAAATGAACTCTGAAAAGGTTGAAAGTTCGCATGGTATCATCATTTCATCCACATAGCGTGTGCAAGAAAGTTGAGAGGGTTACGGCAAAAACTAGATGCACTTCGTGTACAAAACGGACAATCTCTTTCAAAGTATGAGGATTTCATACGGAAACTCGTCTGTTACAAAGGGATTTCATTTTTTAAAACTTATTTGAACTCCTGACTTTTTGTGTGTTCAAAAAGCACCATTCAAAGCCACATCATCATTTTTCAATCCTTTCTGACTTCATTTGTTATTTTTCATGCATTTACTAATTATTTTGAGCTATAAGACCCTAGAACGTAAAAGCATTTCAAATGAACTCTGAAAAGGTTGAAAGTTGGCATGGTATCATCATTTCATCCACATAGCATGTGCAAGAAAGTTGAGAGGGTTACCGCAAAA
>NW_025302614.1:0-855 GCF_018294505.1 Triticum aestivum
CCCCCCCCCAAGGGTCGGGCCTTGGTAGATGGTTCTCTCTTAGAAAATGGATATGGGAAGTGGTACATTCCTACTGGTTGCTATTTGAGAGTTGGTGGAATGGGTGCGGGTATGTATGGGCAACACCAAAAATCTAACCGTTACACACCTTTATGCACTACTCGATGGGACCGGGTGAAAATAGTCATTTTAAAAATATGGGTTAGATCCACCGAAGCGGGTAGCCTTAACCACAGTGTGCTAGAGGAAAGTCCAAAGACCGTTCCCGTCCCTGTTAGGGGAGATGCCAACCGTCTCTCCTTTTTATGAACATGGTAAAAACAATCATTGGGAGCGATAACACAAAAGGTTTGAACTTTAGGCTTTACAATGAGACCGAATGAAACCTCTCAGTGGGACCGAAGGGCCAACTCGGTGAGATCGATACACTAGGGTTTAGGAAGTGGCTATGTCAAGTGTATCTCAATAAGTCCCGCTGGATTTGTATCAGTGGGACCAAGATTGACTTTAGGACTTTGAACATATATGAATGTGATAATGTGACCGAGGATTTTGAAGCAATATTGTCGGATTACAGGTTCCGGCAAACCCTTGAGGTTCGAACTCTGGGGTGCGCACGAAGATCTCTCCCTAGCTCGCTCTCATAACGATCTCAAGGCCTAGCTCGCCGAACCCAAGGAACAAGAGACATGAGGGTTTATACTAGTTCGGGCCACCGTTGTGGTGCAATACCCTACTCCAGTGTGGTGTGGTGGATTGCCTCGTGGGCTGAGGATGATTAAGTACAATGGATGAATAGCCTCCTGAGGAGAGGTGTTCTTGAGCTCGATGAGTTGTTGAGTCTAAGGATGGTCC
>NW_025302615.1:0-855 GCF_018294505.1 Triticum aestivum
TTTTTCATAGCTCACACCTCGTAATGTGTTTCAACTTCAAATTTTGCATGGCAATAAAACATCACCCTCTTAACATCCCATATTTTTTTTACAAAACATTAAAATATTGTTTGCACGAAGTTTTTATTGAATATTGGTTTCCGTATGTTATTCTCCCGGAGACTTGGCGCAGCCTCGTCTTCTTCTTCTCACAATACACAAGAAATTGGATGTTAGGGATGAGATCCTCTAACATCACGAAATGATGTTAGGGAAGCTACGGTACCCTGACATCCCTTCTTCACATCCATATAATTAAGCCTAAAATGACTTGAATTAATTTGTAAATTACAAATCTACTGTATACATTTACAAAAATTACATACAAACAAAATTATGATGCAATAAAATTAATTTCGGATTTTATTTTCTATGAACAGTAATTGCGCACATTATCTTTGCTACAGTGCCCGTGACATCCTTTCTTCATTTTGCACTGGGATTGCACTGTAGCTTCATGACATCCCTTCATGATGTTAGAGGATCCGTTCCCGCTCCACTAACAGCCACACGACCTGGCCGGCACAAACCAGACCAGAACTTGCCGCATCACTCGGCTCCACTTGATCATACTTTAGCTCATCACAGTTCAGTCTTCATTGCGCCTTGCCGTTTCTCACGGCATCACCTTATCGCACAACATAATCGGCATCCCACCATGCTCGCCGCATCACACGGCACCGCGGCTTCACACCATCGGCATCTCGCCTTGCCTGTCGCATCACACGACAACCCGGCATCTCTCCTCTTCCGCACATTGAACCGAGGCTTCGCCGGACTACACCACCCTACGACCGTCTAAACTACATGCATAAC
>NW_025302616.1:0-855 GCF_018294505.1 Triticum aestivum
CGCCGGAGTAGCCCCGATGAGGTATGCCCGCCGCCCGTGACCTTTGCCGGTTTTCGTTTTTTTTAAACCCTTCGTTTAAAAAAAAACCCTAGATCGGTTTTTTTTTGGTTTTATTATTTTGCGAGCGTTTACCGAACCGTTCGTTTTACCGAACGCGTTCGTCGGTTTTTCTCTGTTAACGAACGTCCGTTCTTTAACAGTTCGTCCGTTTTTCTTTTTCGTCGGATTTTTCTGCGATTTTCTCAGATTCGATTTCTGATCGAATCTTCGTTTTTGTTTAACTTCTCGCTCGTTTATCGGAATCAGGCGATTCAAGCGCCTAGAGTTTCGTCTCGAAATTCTATTTCTGTTTAACCTACTCAAACAAGTTTTTGCTACAGTAAAATTTGACCTAGATCCAGATTAGCAAACGAAGCTTCTTTCTTTCGCAGTTTGACTTTCGTTGCTTCTTTCGAGTTGATTCTTTTTGCAAACCGGAGTTCTTAAGTTGAACTTTCTGGTTGGATCTTTCATTCGAGTTTTACCTGTGCATTAGATGGGTACTGATTGTATGCTTGTTTGTTTGCGATAGAGTACCCGGAGTGTGCCGCTTGTTACTTCGAATCGCTAGGTTTTGCGGATCATCAGCAAGGCAAGTAACACTTTGATCATACCTTTCCATACCCAGTTTTATTGCATTAGATCAACCCTCAAACATTGCATGTTTAGGATCTAATTAAATTGTGGGTATTGGGAAGTAGTTGAGGTAGCACCTATTACCTGTTTTCTATTCAAACCCTTGGGAGTTACTTCTACGTTGCTTTTATTATTGCCATGCTATGCTCGTAGACGTGGATTGGGTTTGAGTGAAATTCA
>NW_025302617.1:0-855 GCF_018294505.1 Triticum aestivum
TGTATAGATAGTAGCCCCTAAGACTTGGTATGCTGTCGAAAGCGATAGCGTGCCAAGGATCATAATCTCAGTTATAGAATGTCGCCTTTCCTATGCAGGTGGCGAACGTTCGGTGGCCAGCCGGACTGATGGAGTTGCCGAACTGAAGAGGCAACTCGATGTTGCGGATGTGGACATCGCGCTGGTCAATAAACGACTTAACGAGTCGCAAGGTAGGTGGTTGCTCCGCGGTTGCCTAGTAAGGGAGCTGATGCCCGTTCCTTACAATTTGTATGCTTGATGCAAATGGCGCCGCTGCTATGGAAGACCTTCGAGCAGAGCTTGCTCGAGCCAAGGAGCAAGCCAGGAAAAGTGATGTGGCTGCCTCGAAGGCAGCGGAAGAGTTAAAAGCCGAAAAGGCTGCTCACTGCCGGAGCAGGGAGGAGATGGCCTGAATGGCCGCGAAATTAAAAGATGCTGCCGACCGCTATGAGGTTCTTGAAAGAGAACGCCGAGCGGAGCAAGAGGACCTAAAGAAGGCCGCCGCCGAAGCCAAGGATGCCCGTGGTGTGATGCGGGCTATGAAGGAGGAACTGCGTCAGGCCGGAGACATTGCGGCTGGAAAGCCCTTTCTACTGCGTAGGAAGTTTATGGATCCGAAGTATGCTCAGTTAGGCCAATTGTGTGGTGCGGAGGATCCTTATCTGGATTTGGCGGCGAGTGCGGCGGACGCAGTCGTGCACTTCCGAAGCCAGAAGGATCACGAAATGGAAGAGCTTTTCTGGTTTCAATTCCATAGTCCGGAGCGTCCACTCCCGTTGGATGATCGGCTGGCTGAGTGGGCTGAGCTGAATAGATTGTCCGGACTTGCCATGA
>NW_025302618.1:0-855 GCF_018294505.1 Triticum aestivum
ATGATTTTTTTGCACGACGTCGGCACATGTGCTATAGGAACGATGGTATTTTTTCATAATTTTTGGTGATGGAGAAGTATCCGAAAAATTCCCTCTACGCGGATTGCCCTTCGCGCGTCTACGGCTGTGGCCGGCGGCCTCCGGGGGCTAGCATGCCGCCAAATCTTGCACTGGCGGCCTCTCACAAGTCTGGAAGTGTTGTCGCGGTTGCAAACGCCCGGCACGCGTGTCCGGGGTGTGCCCCCCTCACGGACGGCGCTGCCGCCGGCACCTGGAGGAGGGAAACGGACGCGTGGGGCCTACACGGAGGGGATCTTGCTGTGGGACTTCCCCGGATGTTGCTCCAAAGTGTCCCTATGGGCTGACCTAACACAACCGGGTGCGGAGGTCCATTGGTCAAAGCCCGTCCGTGCAAAGTCAAAGGGGTAGATCCCGTTGTCAAACGCTACAGGGTTAGGCGGGACGGGGGCACTGGGGGGTAGCAATGCCACCGGAGCGTCGCACCGGGCCCTCATACATGCGGGGTGGTGTGGTGGCATGTCCAAAGAGGCGGGACGCGTCTCCGGGGCGTGGCCCCCCTCACGGACGGCGATGACACGGTAGTAGACATTCTGTGGTAACGATGCGGCGTCAATATTACTAAATACTCGGAGCGCGATAAAATCATGATTTTTTTGCACGACGTCGGCACATGTGCTATAGGAACGATGGTATTTTTTCATAATTTTTGGTGATGGAGAAGTATCCGAAAAATTCCCTCTACGCGGATTGCCCTTCGCGCGTCTACGGCTGTGGCCGGCGGCCTCCGGGGGATAGCAAGCTGCCAAATCTTGCGCCGGCGGCCTCTCACAAGTC
>NW_025302619.1:0-855 GCF_018294505.1 Triticum aestivum
GGGAGGGTCGCTCTCCACTCGGTAGGATCTTCAAACTTAGGCGAGTACTCGGCTGCAGCTAAGCCCCCGAGTGGGAGGGTCGCTCTCCACTCGGTAGGATTTTTCACACTTAGGCGAGTACTGGACTGCAGCTAAGCCTCCGACTCGGAGGCTGGCTCACCACTCGATAGGATTTTCAAACACTTAGGCGAGTACTGGACTGCAGCTAAGCCCCCGAGTGGGAGGCTGGCTCACCCCTCGGTAGGATTTTCAAACACTTAGGCGAGTATTGGACTGCAGCTAATCCCCCGAGTGGGAGGCTGGCTCACCACTCGGTAGGATTTTCAAACACTTAGCCGAGTATTCGACTGCAGCTAAGCCCCCCAGTGGGAGGCTGGCTCACCACTCGATAGGATTTTCAAACACTTAGGCATGTACTGGACTACAGCTAAGACCCCGAGTGGGAGGCTGGCTCACCACTCGGTAGGATTTTCAAACACTTAGGCGAGTACTGGACTGCAGCTAAGCCCCCGAGTGGGATGCTGGCTCACCCCTCGGTAGGATTTTCAAACACTTAGGCGAGTACTGGACTGCAGCTAAGCCTCCGAGTGGGAGGGTCGCTCTCCACTCGGTAGGATTTTTCAAACTTAGGCGAGTACTGGACTGTAGCTAAGCCTCCGAGTGGGAGGGTCCCTCCCCACTCGGTAGGATTTTTCAAACTTAGGCGAGTACTGGACTGCACCTAAGCCTCCGAGTGGGACGGTCGCTCTCCACTCGGTAGGATTTTTCAAACTTAGGCGAGTACTGGACTGCAGCTAAGCCCCGAGTGGGAGGGTCGGTCTCCACTCGGTAGGATTTTTCAAACTTAGGCGAGTA
>NW_025302620.1:0-855 GCF_018294505.1 Triticum aestivum
CTCTTATAGCGTTGTTAGTTGCAGGTGAAGATTGAAGTTTGTTCCTTGTTGGAACATGGAGATGTTGTTCCTTGTTGGAACATGTTTACTTGTTGGGATATCACAATATATCTTATTTAATTAATGCATCTATATACTTGGTAAAGGGTGGAAGGCTCGGCCTTATGCCTGGTGTTTTGTTCCACTCTTGCCGCCCTAGTTTCCGTCATATCGGTGTTATGTTCCCGGATTTTGCGTCCCTTACGCGGTTGGGCTATAATGGGAACCCCTTGACAGTTCGCCTTAAGTAAAGCTCTTCCAGCAATGCCCAACATTGGTTTTACCATTCGCCACCTAGCCTTTTCTTTCCCTTGGGTCGGCCAGCCCGAGGGTCATCTTTATTTTACCCCCCCCCCCCGGGCCAGTTCTCCTCTGAGTGTTGGTCCGAACTGAGCTGCATGCGGGGCCACCTCGGGGAAACTTGAGGGTTGGTTTTACTCGTAGCTAGTCTCATCTGAGTGTGCCCTGAGAAAGAGATATGTGCAGCTCCTATCGGGATTTGTCGGCACATTCGGGCGGTGTTGCTGGTTTAGTTTTACCCTGTCGAAATGTCTTGTTGTACCGGGATACCGAGTCTGATCGGAATGTCTCGGGTGGAGGTCTATTCCTTCGTTGACCGTGAGAGCTTGTGATGGGCTAAGTTGGGACACCCCTGCAGGGTATTATCTTTCGAAAGCCGTGCCCGCGGTTATGTGGCAGATGGGAATTTGTTAACGTCCGGTTGTAGAAAACCCGAAGTTGACCTTAATTAAAATACATCAACCGCGTGTGTAACCGTGATGGTCTCTTTCCGGCGGAATCCGGGAAGTGAACACG
>NW_025302621.1:0-855 GCF_018294505.1 Triticum aestivum
ATTTCATTTTCTAAACCTTATTTGAACTCCTGACTTTTTGTGTGTTCAAAATGCATCATTCAAAGCCACATCATCATTTTTCAATCCTTTCTGACTTCATTTGTTATTTTTCATGCATTTACTAATTATTTTGAGCTATAAGACCCTAAAATTGAAAAGCATTTCAAATGAACTCTGAAAAGGTTGAAATTGGCATGATATCATCATTTCATCCACATAGCATGTGCAAGAAAGTTGAGAGGGTTACGGCAAAAACTGGATGCACTTCGTGTACAAAACGGACAATCTCTTTCAAAGTATCAGGATTTCATCCGGAAACTCGTCTGTTACAAAGGAATTTCATTTTCTAAACCTTATTTGAACTCCTGACTTTTTGTGTGTTCAAAATGCACCATTCAAAGCCACATCATCGTTTTTCAATCCTTTCTGACTTCATTTGTTATTTTTCATGCATTTACTAATTATTTTGAACTATAAGACCCTAAAATTGAAAAGCATTTCAAATTAACTCTGAAAAGGTGGCATGATATCATCATTTCATCAACATAGCATGTGCAAGAAAGTTGAGAGGGTTACGGCAAAAACTGGATGCACTTCGTGTACAAAACGAACGATCTCTTTCAAAGTATCAGGATTTCATCCGGAAACTCGTCTGTTACAAAGGGATTTCATTTTCTAAACCTTATTTGAACTCCTGAATTTTGTGTGTTCAAAATGCACCATGCAAAGCCACATCATCATTTTTCAATCCTTTCTGACTTCATTTGTTAATTTTTCATGCATTTACTAATTATTTTGAGCTATAAGACCCTAAAATTGAAAAGCATTTCAAATGAACTCTGAAAAGGTTGAAAG
>NW_025302622.1:0-855 GCF_018294505.1 Triticum aestivum
GTCAAAGGGCTAGATCCCGTGGTCAAACGCTACAGGGTTAGGCGGGACGGGGGCCCTGGGGGGGTAGCAATGCCACCGGAGCGTCGTACCGGGCCCTCATACATGCGGGGTGGTGTTGTGGCATGTCCGAAGAGGCGGCACGCGTCTCCGGGTTGTGGCCCCCCTCACGGACGGCAATGAAACGGTGGTAGACGTTCTGCGGTAACGATGCAGCGTGAATATTATTAAATACTTGGAGCGCGATAAAATCATGAGTTTTTTACACAACGTGAGCACATGTGCTATAGGACTGATGGTAATTTTTCATAATTTTTTGTGATGGAGAAGTATCTGAACACTTCCCTCTACGCGGATTGCTCTTCGCACGTCTACGACTGTGGCCGGCGGCCTTCGGGGGGTAGCGTACCGTAAAATCTTGCGTAGGCGGCCTCTCACAAGTCTGGAAGTGTTGAGGCGGTTGCAAACGCCCAGCACGCGTCTCCGGTGCGTGCCCCCCCTCACGGACGGCACCGCCGCCGGCACCTGGAGGAGGGAAACGGACGCGTCGGGTCTACACGGAGTGGATGTAGCTGTGGGCCTGGCCCGGATGTTGCTCCCCGGTGTCCCTCTGGGCCGACCGACACAACCGGGTGGAGAGGTCCACTGGTCAAAGCCCGTCCGTGCAAAGTCAAAGGGCTAGATCCCATGGTCAAACGCTACAGGGTTAGGCGGGACGGGGGCCCTGGGGGGTAGCAATGCCACCGGAGCGTCGTACCGGGCCCTCATACATGCGGGGTGGTGTTGTGGCATGTCCGAAGAGGCGGCACGCATCTCCGGTGCGTGGCCCCCCTCACGAACGGCGCCGCCGCCGGCACC
>NW_025302623.1:0-855 GCF_018294505.1 Triticum aestivum
AACGCCGCACCCCGACAACCACGCCGCCCACACGGCCATGACCACCGGGCAGCACCAAGCGACGGGCTCTGCCCGTGAGCACCGCGCAACCACCACCAGGGCCGCCGCCCCGGAATCCAAGACCTAGGAACCACCACAACCGACACCCGCCGCTACCTCAACGGAAGAGACCATCGGATCCCGGGGCACACAAGTCCATCGATTCGTCCTACAGCACCGGGCGCGAGACTAGGTTGGTCCTGCTGCCGGGCGCGAGACGAGCTCGGTCCTGCTGCCGGGCGCGAGACGGACTCGGTCCTGCTGCCGGGCACGAGACAAGGAGGTCCTGCTACCGGGTGCGAGACAAGCACAGTCCTGCTGCCCGAGCACGGGGCTAGCGATGGTTCGCAGCAGGGAGAGGGCCATCCCACCGACGAAGATTGCGCCCGGACATCGAGAAGAGGGGTCGAAGCTCTTCACAGGCCGCTCACCAACGGGCCGATGACGAAGAAGTCCGGCCGCCGCCGTGAGACGATCCTGACCACCGCCATGAGCCACCACCACGCTGTGGTAGCCCACATCCCCGCCGAGCACAGCCCGCGGCACCTGCCATCGCCGGATCGGTCGGGGGCCGGCAGGTCCACCACCACCAGGGAGCGCTGTAGCAGGGGCAGCCACCGGAGCAGGCCACCACCTGGGGGGAGCCAGGGCCCCGCCACCACAAGGGCCCAGAGCACCTGAGCCGCAGCCGCGGCGGATCTGGGCCGAGCCCACACGCCGCCGCCGCCGGGATCGGGGCACACCCCCAGCCTGACCCAGCCACCCGCGCCGCCGCCAGCAAGCCACGCCCCCGTCGCGGGCCGCCATCGCTGCGCC
>NW_025302624.1:0-855 GCF_018294505.1 Triticum aestivum
TATGTTTAGCACGTTTTATTATTTTGCACGTTTACGGTAAGTTTTAGCTCGCTGCTCATTATTCACGCGTCTAGCGGCGGCAAGCGTGTTCTGAAAGGGGTCGAAACCATGGTAAATAGGCACTGGTGCAGTTGAACCGTGGTAAAACTCGTCTCCGTAGTTGAGCGGGAGCGGCCAAAGGAATGTGCAATCGTGTGTGTAGTGGAGCTGGGAGGGGCAAGCATAAGGGACGAAGACGGGGGTAACATGTCGGATGCGATCATACCAGCACTAAAGCACCGGATCCCATCAGAACTCCGAAGTTAAGCGTGCTTGGGCGAGAGTAGTATTAGGATGGGTGACCTCCTGGGAAGTCCTCGTGTTGCATTCCCTTTTTAATTTTTTTGCACCGCGTGCAAAACAAAACGCGCGAGCGCGACGTATGTTTAGCACGTTTTATTATTTTGCACGTTTACGGTAAGTTTTAGCTCGCTGCTCATTATTCACGCGTCTAGCGGCGGCAAGCGTGTTCTGAAAGGGGTCGAAACCATGGTAAATAGGCACTGGTGCAGTTGAACCGTGGTAAACTCGTCTCCGTAGTTGAGCGGGAGCGGCCAAAGGAATGTGCAATCGTGTGTGTAGTGGAGCTGGGAGGGGCAAGCATAAGGGACGAAGACGGGGGTAACATGTCGGATGCGATCATACCAGCACTAAAGCACCGGATCCCATCAGAACTCCGAAGTTAAGCGTGCTTGGGCGAGAGTAGTACTAGGATGGGTGACCTCCTGGGAAGTCCTCGTGTTGCATTCCCTTTTTAATTTTTTTGCACCGCGTGCAAAACAAAACGCACGAGCGCGACGTATGTTTAGCACGTTT
>NW_025302625.1:0-855 GCF_018294505.1 Triticum aestivum
CGCCGCCGCCACCTTGCGCCGCCGCACCCCGCTGCCCCCGAGCCCGAGCCCCGCCGCCTCGCCGGAGCTAGCCGGAGCCCCGCCGGAGCTCTACCCCGACGAGGTAGATCTCGCCCCGTTGACCGGTTTTTTTTAAAAAAAAACCCTTCGTTTAAAAAAAACCCTAGATCGGTTTTTTTTCGGTTTTCTTATTTTATGAGCGTTCACCTAACCGTTCGTTTTAACGAACGCGTTCATCGGTTTTTCTCTGTTAACGAACGTCCGTTATTTAACCGTTCGTCCGTTTTTCTTTTTCGGCGGATTATCTCGTTATTTTCTCAGATTCGATTTCTGATCGAATCTTCGTTTCTGTTTAACTTCTCGCTCGTTTATCGGAATCAGGTGATTCAAGCGCCTAGAGTTTCGTCTCGAAATTCTCTTCCGTTTAATCTACTCAAACAAGTTTTTGCTACAGTAAAATTTGACCTAGATCCAGATTAGCAAACGAAGTTTCTTTCTTCCGCCGTTTGACTTTCGTTGTTTCTTTCGAGTTGATTCTTTTTGCAAACCGGAGTTCTTAAGTTGAACTTTCTGGTTGGATCTTTCATTCGAGTTTTACCTGTGCATTAGTTGAGTACTGATTGTATGCTTGTTTGTTTGCGATAGAGTACCCGGAGTGTGCCGCTTGTTACTTCGAATCGCTAGGTTTTGCGGATCATCAGCAAGGCAAGTAACACTTTGATCATACCCCGTTCATACCCAGTTTTATTGCATTAGATCTATTTCCTCAAACACATTGCATGATTAGGATCTAATAAACTGTGGGTATTGGGAAGTAGTTGAGGTAGTACCTATTACCTGTTTTTCTATCAAACC
>NW_025302626.1:0-855 GCF_018294505.1 Triticum aestivum
TTTCTGACTTCATTTGTTATTTTTCATGCATTTACTAATTATTTTGAGCTATAAAACCGTAAAATTGAAAAGCATTTCAAATGAACTCTAAAAAGGTTGGAAGTTGGCATGGAATCATCATTTCATCCACATAGCATGTGCAAGAAAGTTGAGAGGGTTACGGCAGAAACTGGATACACTTCGTGTACAAAACGGACAATCTCCTTGAAAGTATGAGGATTTCATACGGAAACTCGTCTATTACAAAGGGATTTCATTTTTTAAAACTTATTTGAACTCCTGACTTTTTGTGTCTTCAAAATGAACCATTCAAAGCCACATCATCATTTTTCAATCCTATCTGGCTTCATTTGTTATTTTTCATGCATTTACTAATCATTTTGAGCTATAAGACCCTAAAATTGAAAAGCATTTCAAATGAACTCTGAAAAGGTTGGAAGTTGGCATGGTATCATCATTTCATCCACATAGCATGTGCAAGAAAGCTGAGAGGGTTAGGGCAAAAACAGGATGCACTTCGTGTACAAAACGGACAATCTCTTTCAAAGTATGAGGATTTCATACGGAAACTCGTATGTTACAAAGGGATTTCATTTTTTTAACTTATTTGAACACCTGACTTTTTGTGTGTTCAAAATGCACCATTCAAAGCCACATCATCATTTTTCAATCCTTTCTGACTTCATTTGTTATTTTTCATGCATTTACTAATTATTTTGAGCTATAAGACCCTAAAATTGAAAAGCATTTAAAATGAACTCTGAAAATGTTGAAAGTTGGCATGGTATCATCATTTCATCCACATAGCATATGCAAGAGAGTTGAGAGGGTTACGGCAAAAACTGGATGCACTTC
>NW_025302627.1:0-855 GCF_018294505.1 Triticum aestivum
CGGTCTCGTAGTCTACCGGAGAGAAGAGGGGGGAGGAAATAATGAATACAGAGCAAACAAAGCATCACAGAATATAACAAGGCAATACGCGGTGTTCGGTGTGCCCTAACGCGGTAGTAGGTGATACCGGTGAAGGGGGGAAAACATCCGGGAAAGTATTCCCGGTGTTTCGCGTTTTCGGGCAGAGGAGCCGGAGGGGGAAAGTTGCGGGTTCGATAGGTTAGGGGGGTGTGGCGGACGAACGGACCGCGTATCCGGATTCGTCTCGTCGTTCTGAGCAACTTTCATGTTGAAAATATTTTAATCCGAGTTACGGATTAAAAGATATGATTTTTAAAAGATTTTATTAATTTCTGGAATTTAATTAATTAATTAATTAATTCGAAAAAAATGTATTTATGACGTCAGCATGATGTCATGCTGACGTCAGCAGTCAACAGGGTTGACTGAGTCAACCCTGACAGGTGGGTCCCGCATGTCATTCACTGTTATCTAATTAACCTAATCAGATTTAATTAACAGTGGTTAATTAGGTTAATTAGTGATTAGTGCTAATTAATTAGATTAATTAATTGATTAATTAATTAATTAATTAGTTAATTAGTTAATTAGTTTTATTTAATTTTTCATTTTCCTTTTATTTTTAAACCGTTCTGTGGGGGTGGGGCCCCCATGTCATCGGCCCAGAGGGCCAAACGGGCATGCGGGCGTGGTGGGTTTGCGGGGCGGTGCCCGTTTCGGGCGCAACCCCGAAGGACGCGGCGCGGGCGCCCGCGCCCGAAGCCAACGGGGGTCGGGGCGGCCGAGGCCACGACGGTGGCCGGAGGGGCCGCAGCCACGGCGAGGGTGGCCGGG
>NW_025302628.1:0-854 GCF_018294505.1 Triticum aestivum
TGTTGGAAATTGATGACGTTGCTTTAAATGATGCATACTGAACGCAAAAATAGGCTGGAGTTCAAATAAGTTTAAAAAACATTGAAGTGCCCGTGTAACAGATGAGTTCTCGTCCGAAACCTTGATACTCCGAAAGAGATTGTCCAGTTTGTACACGAGGTGCGTCCAGTTTTCGCCATGACCCTCTCTACTCTTTTGCACATGCTATGCGGGCGAAATGATGATACAATGCCAAGTTCTAACATTTTCAGAGTTCATTTTGTAGTGATTTTCAATTTCACCGTCATTTAGCTCCCTAAACAAATCGGTAAATGACTGAAAAACAGCAAATGATGTCAGAACGTGTTGGAAATTGACGACCTTGCTTTGGATGATGCATTCTGAACGCAAAAATAGGCTGGAGTTCAAATAAGTTTTAGAAACACTGAAGTGCCCGTGTAACAGATGAGTTCTCGTCCGAAACCCTGATACTCCGAAAGAGATTGTCCAGTTTGTACACGAGGTGCGTCCAGTTTTCGCCATGACCCTCTCTACTCTTTTGCACATGCTATGCGGGCGAAATGATGATACAATGCCAAGTTCCAACATTTTCAGATTTCATTTTGTAGTGATTTTCAATTTCACCGTCATTTAGCTTCCTATACAAATCGGTAAATGACTGAAAAACAGCAAATGATGTCAGAACGTGTTGGAAATTGATGACGTCGCTTTGAATGATGCATACTGAACGCAAAAATAGGCTGGAGTTCAAATAAGTTTTAAAAACATTGAAGTGCCCGTGTAACAGATGAGTTCTCGTCCGAAACCCTGATACTCCGAAAGAGATTGTCCAGTTTGTACACGAGGTGCGTCCA
>NW_025302629.1:0-854 GCF_018294505.1 Triticum aestivum
GGGATCCATCTAGATTCCGATTCGTGTTTCCTTGCCGGAGTAGGTTTCGGGAAAAAAAAAGAGTCGGGTAGCCACGCTCCGTTTAGGCCCAAAATTTTTCGAAAACGCATTTTTCGAAAAAATTTCTGGCTATCCTATTTTTAGGTGTTTCTGAGTGTTTTGAGACAGGTGCCATTATAGGAAGTTTTTTTTGACCCGTTTCCAGTTTTTGGGTCCGGGCAGTCGAAAAAAAAAATTGGTCGAAAAATTTCGTGCCCATCCTGTCAGTTTGAGCTAGGAAGAGTTTTGAGACACTCGCCATTATAGTGATTTTTCGCAAAAAAAAAGCAGCGCAAAAAAAAAGAGCGCAAAAAAAAAGAAGAGCGAAAAAAAACAATTTCAGAGTGTGCTTTTCCCTTGTTTACTTGCCGCGCCGTGATTTTGTTGGTGTTCTAGGCTCGCGTCTCTAGCACAGTCTAGCCTAGGACCAGCACAGTACCGTCGTTGAGCGTTTATTCAACTTTGCATCTCTGAATTGATTATTGCTGACCCTTTTTGCTACCATACTATAAGCCTTCCCAGCTCCACATACATCTACGTCGTGCGTTTGACTCTCCCTGGTAATCGCTCTATCCAAGCTTTGAGAGTTTTTGACTACAACGGTTGCCGATCACCGCCTGCTGCTGGGTAAGAACTGGTAAGAATTTGAGATTTGCTTGACGGATTTGTGATACACCACCACCACTTCTTAGTAGTCTGTAGGATCATATTCTTGTGTGTTTCTATTGCTGCTAACCATGCCAGGATCACAAGCCGACGAGATTGACTGGGAGAATTTATCGAACAAGGAGCTTCATGATAAGTTTCAGCAAATG
>NW_025302630.1:0-854 GCF_018294505.1 Triticum aestivum
TGAAGTCAGAAAGGATTGAAAAATGATGATGTGGCTTTGGATGGTGCATTTTGAACACAAAAAAAGTCAGGAGTTCAAATAAGTTTTAAAAAATGAAATCCCTTTGTAACAGACGAGTTTCCGTATGAAATCCTGATACTTTGAAAGAGATTGTCCGTTTTGTACACGAAGTGCATCCAGTTTTTGCCGTAACGCTCTCAACTTTCTTGCACATGCTATGTGGATGAAATGATGATACCATGCCAACTTTCAACCTTTTCAGAGTTCATTTGAAACGCTTTTCAATTTTAGGGTCTTATAGCTCAAAATCATTAGTAAATGCATGAAAAATAACAAGTGAAGTCAGAAAAGATTGAAAAATAATGATGTGGCTGTCGATGGTGCATTTTGAACACACAAAAAGTCAGGGGTTCAAATAAGTTTTAGAAAATGAAATCCCTTTGTAACAGACGAGTTTCCGTATGAAATCATGATACTTTGAAATAGATTGTCCGTTTTGTACACGAAGTGCATCCAGTTTTTGCCGTAACCCTCTCAACTTTCTTGCACATGCTATGTGGATGAAATGATGATACCATGCCAACTTTCAACCTTTTCAGAGTTCATTTGAAATGCTTTTCAATTTTAGGGTCTTATAGCTCAAAATAATTAGTAAATGCATGAAAAATAACAAATGAAGTCACAAAGGATTGAAAAATGATGATGTGGCTTTGAATGGTGCATTTTGAACACACAAAAAGTCAGGAGTTCAAATAAGTTTTAAAAAATGAAATCCCTTTGTAACAGACGAGTTTCCGTATGAAATCCTGATACTTTGAAAGAGATTGTCCGTTTTGTACACGAAGTGCATCCAG
>NW_025302631.1:0-854 GCF_018294505.1 Triticum aestivum
GTCTTAAGCATAGGGGACGACCTTCGTCCTTTCTCTCTATTCTGCCGTGGTCGAGCTTTAAGTCTTAACTTCGTACCTTACAACTCAGGCAAGAACTCCTTCTTTGACTGGTCCATCTTGAACACCTTCAAGATCATG
Source organism: Triticum aestivum (assembly GCF_018294505.1). NCBI lineage: Eukaryota > Viridiplantae > Streptophyta > Magnoliopsida > Poales > Poaceae > Triticum > Triticum aestivum. Next base: position 139 of record NW_025302631.1, read on the forward strand.
TCAAGGTATGTGCTCATTTGAAAGTATTATTAAGCATTTTGATCTATCCTTATAGATCTTGATGCTCAATGTTCAAGTAGCTTAATCCAGGCTTTCCATTGAAAAACACTTTCAAAATAACCCTATATGCTTTCCAGAAATTCTACGTCATTTCCGATCAACAATATGTCAACAACATATACTCATCAGAAATTCTATAGTGCTCCCACTCACTTCTTTGGAAATACAAGTTTCTCATAAACTTTGTACAAACCCAAAAAAAATTATCATCATCAAAGCATACATTCCAACTCCGAGATGCTCACTCCAGTCCTTAGAAGGATTGCTGGAGCTTTGCATACTTATTAGCATCTTTCGGGATTGACAAAACCTTCCGGTTGTATCACATACAACCTTTCCTCATTAAAATCGTCGAGGAAACAATGTTTTGACATCCTATCTGCAAGATTTCATAAATAATGCAGTAATCGCTAATATAATTCCAACAGACTCTTAGCATCGCTACGAGTGAGAAAATCTCATCGTAGTCAACTCCTTGAACTTGTCGGAAAACATCTTAACGACAAGTCGAGCTTTCTTAATGGTGACATTTACCATCATTGTCCGTCTTCCTTTTGAAATCCATCTGTACTCATTAGCCTTACGACCATCGAGCCGTTCTGCCAAAGTCTACACTTTGTTTTCATACATGGATCCTCTCTCGGATTTTATGGCCT
>NW_025302632.1:0-854 GCF_018294505.1 Triticum aestivum
GGGTGGGGGCTCGGGGTAAAAGAACCCACGGCGCCGAAGGCGTCAAGGAACACTGTGCCTAACCCGGGGGCATGGCTAGCTTGCTAGCCGTCCCTTGTGTTGCAAAGCTATTTAATCCACACGACTCTCGGCAACGGATATCTCGGCTCTCGCATCGATGAAGAACGTAGCGAAATGCGATACCTGGTGTGAATTGCAGAATCCCGCGAACCATCGAGTCTTTGAACGCAAGTTGCGCCCGAGGCCACTCGGCCGAGGGCACGCCTGCCTGGGCGTCACGCCAAAACACGCTCCCAACCACCCTCATCGGGAATCGGGACGCGGCATCTGGTCCCTCGTCTCGCAAGTGGCGGTGGATCGAAGATCGGGCTGCCGGTGTACCGCGCCGGACACAGCGCATGGTGGGCGTCCTCGCTTTATCAACGCAGTGCATCCGACGCGCAGCCGACATTATGGCCTCAGAACGACCCAGCAAACGAAGCGCACGTTGCTTCGACCGCGACCCCAGGTCAGGCGGGACTACCCGCTGAGTTTAAGCATATAAATAAGCGGAGGAGAAGAAACTTACAAGGATTCCCCTAGTAACGGCGAGCGAACCGGGAGCAGCCCAGCTTGAGAATCGGGCGGCTGTGCCGTCCGAATTGTAGTCTGGAGAGGCGTCCTCAGCGACGGACCGGGCCCAAGTCCCCTGGAAAGGGGCGCCTGGGAGGGTGAGAGCCCCGTCCGGCCCGGACCCTGTCGCCCCACGAGGCGCCGTCAACGAGTCGGGTTGTTTGGGAATGCAGCCCAAATCGGGCGGTAGACTCCGTCCAAGGCTAAATACAGGCGAGAGACCGATAGCGAACAAGTACCGC
>NW_025302633.1:0-854 GCF_018294505.1 Triticum aestivum
AAGTTTGAACATATTTAAACACAAATAAGTATCAAACAGCTTTTTAAATGCTAAAAAAATTTTGTGGAGCCCACCTCGATCCCCCTCCATCTCGACCGCTATCCCACCTCGCCAGATCCGGTCCCCCTCGGCGCCGAGCACCCCCCAAGTCCACCGGCCGCCGCCGCCGACCCACCGCACCCTCGATTCCCCGGCCTACTCAACCGCCGCCGCCGACCCCCCGCACCGCGCGCACCGTCTTATAAAAAAAATAAGTATCAAACAGCTTTTTAAATGCTACTGTCTTATAAAAAAATATTACTGTTATTATTTAAACAAGTTTGAACATATTTAAACATAAATAAGTATCAAACAGCTTTTTAAATGATAAAAAAAAATTTGTGGAGCCTAGGAGTCGAACCCAGGACCTCCTGGTGTGAGAACTGGCTGCTGACCAGTCGAGCTAGTAGAGTGGGCTTGACGTGGATAGGTTCTGGTAGTACATAACCTTTTGGCTCGAGTTGAAATAAAAAAAAGTACTAATGGCGCACCACGGTGAGGTGCGCCATTAGTATGGACATGCTAATGGCGCACCACGGTGAGGTGCGCCATTAGTATTGTGGCCCGATCCCCCTTCGCCCGATCCCCCCTTCGCCCGATCCCCCCCTTCCCTCTCCCCCTCGCCAGTTCTCTCCCTCTCGATCCACCGCCGCCGCCGCCGCTGCCCTCGCCCTCGCCCTCGCCCTCGCCCTCTCCCTCCCTCGCCCTCTCCTCACCTTCCCTCTCCCTCGCCCCGCCTCCCTCGACGCCACCGTCCCCGCCACCTCGACGCTGCCCCGCAGCCTCGACGCGACCCCGCCGCCCGGACGCCGCCC
>NW_025302634.1:0-854 GCF_018294505.1 Triticum aestivum
GCCTCCCCCCCTTGGCCGGCCAGCCTCCCCTCCTCTCCTCCTTTATATACGGAGGCAGGGGCACCTCTAAACACACAAGTTGACACAAGTTGATCCACGTGATCTATTCCTTAGCCGTGTGCGGTGCCCCCTGCCACCATATTCCTCGATAATACTGTAACGGAGTTTAGGCAAAGCCCTGCTGCTGTAGTTCATCAAGATCGTCACCACGCCGTCGTGCTGACGAAACTCTTCCCCGACACTTTGCTGGATCGGAGTCCGGGGATCGTCATCGAGCTGAACGTGTGCTCGAACTCGGAGGTGCCGTAGTTTCGGTGCTTGATCGGTTGGATCGAGAAGACGTACGACTACTTCCTCTACGTCGTGTCATCGCTTCCGCAGTCGGTCTGTGTTGGGTACGTAGACAATACTCTCCCCTCGTTGCTATGCATCACATGATCTTGCGTGTGCGTAGGAAATTTTTTTGAAATTACTACGAAACCCAACAGTGGCATCCGAGCCTAGGTTATTGATGTTGATGTTATATGCACGAGTAGAACACAAGTGAGTTGTGGACGATACAAGTCATACTGCCTACCAGCATGTCATACTTTGGTTCGGCGGTATTGTTGGACGAGACGACCCAGACCAACCTTACGCGTACGCTTACGCGAGACCGGTTCCCTCGACGTGCTTTGCACAGAGATGGCTTGCGGGCGACTGTCTCTCCAACTTTAGTTGAACCAAGTATGGCTACGCCCGGTCCTTGCGAAGGTTAAAACGGAGTCTATTTGACAAACTATCGTTGTGGTTTTGATGCGTAGGTGAGATTGGTTCTTACTTAAGCCCGTAGCAGCCACGTAAAACATGCAACA
>NW_025302635.1:0-854 GCF_018294505.1 Triticum aestivum
TCGGACGAGAACTCATCTGTTACACGGGCACTTCAATGTTTTTTAAACTTATTTGAACTCCAGACTATTTTTGCGTTCAGTATGCAGCATTCAAAGCGACGTCATCAATTTCCAGCACGTTCTGACATCATTTGCTGTTTTTCAGTCATTTACCGATTTGTTTAGAGAGCTAAATGACCGTGAAATTGAAATCACTACAAAATTAACTCTGAAAATGTTGGAACTTGGCATGGTATCATCATTTCACCCCGCATAGCATGTGCAAAAGAGTAGAGACGGTCACGGCGAAAACTGGACACACTTCGTGTACAAACTGGACAATCTCTTTCGGAGTATCAGGGTTTTGGACGAGAACTCATCTGTTACACGGGCACTTCAATGTTTCTTAAACTTATTTGAACTCTAGACTATTTTTGCGTTTAGTATGCAGTCTTTAAAGCGACGTCATCAATTTCCAGCATGTTCTGACATCATTTGGTGTTTTTCCATCATTTACTGATTTGTTTAGAGAGCTAAATGACCGTGAAATTGAAAATCACTACAAAATGAACTCTGAAAATGTTGGAACTTGGCATGGTATCATCATTTCACCCGCATAGCATGTGCAAAAGAGTAGAGAGGGTCACAACGAAAACTAGACGCACTTTGTGTACAAACTGGACAATCTCTTTCGGAGTATCAGGGTTTCGGACGAGAACTCATCTGTTACACAGGCACTTCAATGTTTTTTAAACTTATTTGAACTTCAGACTATTTTTGTGTTCAGTATGCAGCATTCAAAGCGACGTCATACATTTCCAGCACGTTCTGACATCATTTGCTGTTTTTCAGTCATTTACCGATTTGTTTAGAGA
>NW_025302636.1:0-854 GCF_018294505.1 Triticum aestivum
CAGCTTGCTGACTTATACATTTCTCGAATAGTGTCACTTCATGGTGTTCCACTAGAGATCAATTCAGACCGTGGCAGTCTTTTCACTTCTCATTTCTGGGAGAGTTTCCAAACTGCCATGGGAACCCATCTTTCCTTCAGTACCGCTTTCCACCCTCAGTCGAGTGGTCAGGTGGAACGGGTCAATCAAATTCTCGAAGACATGCTCAGAGCTTGCGTTATCTCATTCGGTATGGATTGGGAGAAATGTCTTCCTTTCGCCGAGTTTGCCTATAACAATAGCTACCAATCCAGCCTCAAGAAAGCTCCTTTTGAGGTTCTCTATGGACGAAGATGTCGAACACCTTTGAACTGGTCAGAAACCGGTGAAAGACAATTCTTTGGACCGGACATGATCCAGGAGGCAGAAGAGCAAGTTCGCATCATTCGTGAGAATTTGAAAACAGCCCAGTCTCGTCAAAAGAGTCAGTATGATCGTCATCATAAGGATATGACCTATGAAGTTGGCGAAAAGGCTTACCTTCGGGTTACTCCTTTGAAGGGTACCCATCGTTTTGGTATCAAGGGCAAGTTGGCTCCTCGTTACATTGGTCCTTTTCACATTCTCGCTAAACGAGGAGAGGTTGCCTACCAGTTGGAACTACCCCCACATCTTTCTCGAGTTCATGATGTCTTCCACGTCTCTCAACTCAGGCGATGCTTCTCGGATCCCATCCGCGGAGTGGACCATGAAACGCTTGATCTCCAAGATAACCTCACATACCGAGAGTACCCGGTTCGCATTCTTGATCAAGCAGAGTGTGTCACTCGACGTCAGAACATCAAGTTTCTCAAAGTTCAGTGGTCTCCTCATTC
>NW_025302637.1:0-854 GCF_018294505.1 Triticum aestivum
GTGAAGTGACTCGTTTTCCTTTTGAAGATCTTCATGAGCCGCTCTCAATTTCTCAAGTTCTTGCTTCCTTTGAAGATAATCATAGGAAAGCTTTTCATGAGTTGTTGAGAGAGTATCAAGACGATCTTCAAGTTCCTGATACTTAACGTGAAGATTTTTTATGTCTTCAATTAAGGATTCAGATCGAGTCATTTCAGCACCCAACAGATCATCGCTTCTGTCTAACAGTTTTTGAATATGTTCCATAGCTTTCTGTTGTTCAGTTGCAATTTTAGCAAGTGTTTTGTAGCTGGGTTTTGAATCACAGTCAGAGTCATCGTCACTAGATGTTTGATAGCGAGTAGTGCGTGTGTTTACCTTGGCACTGCGTGCCATGAAGCAGTAGGTAGGAGTGGAGTCGTTCTTGTCATTTGCATCGGTTTCGGTGATGAAGTCATTGTCTTCAGTGTTGAAGATGGACTTGGCGACGTATGCTGTAGCCAGACTCGCAATGCCAGAATCAGACTCCTCCTCAGACTCCACCTCTGCCTCCTCAGAAGCGGACTCCTCCTCTGAATCCATTTCCTTGCCAACAAACACACGTGCCTTGCCAGATGAGCTTTTCTTGTGTGATGAAGACTTTGAGGAAGACTTGGAAGAAGACTTTGAGTATTTCTTCTTTTTTTGTCGTCAGAATCATATTCCTTGCTCTTCTTCTTCCTTTTGTTCTCATTGTCCCACTGTGGACACTCAGAGATGAAGTGTCCAGTTTTCTTGCACTTGTGACATGTTTTCTTCTTGTAGTCATGAGCAGAAGCTTCATCATTCCTTGAGCTTGATCGTGAAGATTTTCTAAAGCCTTTCTTCTTGGTGAA
>NW_025302638.1:0-854 GCF_018294505.1 Triticum aestivum
CGGAGCCGCACCTCGCCGCCCCCACCGCCGCAGCCTCGCCGCCGACGTCCGCCGTCCCCGCCGCCTTCCTCCCGCGCCGGCGTGTGCCGCGCCAAGTCCGGCCACCGCGCCAAGTCCGGCGAGCTACAGTAACTCCGGCGGCCTCGGTTTCCGTGTGATCTGGATTTGAGATCTAGACTCGGTTGACTTTCTCCCTGGAACCCTAGTTATTTTTGCATTCTTGCTCATGCCGTAACTCCGCATCCGTAACTCCGTTTTGGGCGTGTAGCATATCAAAATGTTCGCCTCAGAGAGCACATCATTTCATCTCATTGCATCATTTTCATTTGAGCTCATCTTGATGCCTGAAATGCTGTTGGAAGAGAGCTATTTGAGATAATTGTCAGATCTGCTGCACCAAATAGCTATTTGTCATTTTTTGCCATGATTAATGTGTGCATGATATGCTCCTGAGTTCTACATGTGTTTTGTTATATGCCATGCCATCTTTACATAGTGCTTACCATGTATTTTCGTGATGTGTGTGGTGACTAGCACAAGCTTGCAAAGTAGTGCATTCGTTAATGCTGATTTCAGGGACTTAGAATTTCACTAAGTCCATGATCTGTTTTTTATCAATATGCCATATGTTCATGTTGTTTCCTAGCGATCCGTGCCTCTTTTGAGGATGATCAGTAAGGATGATTGGTTAATATTGTGATGCTCTATCAATACATGTCGTTGTTTGCAATTATGGAGCACCCTAGCTTGAGTCAATCGAGCTCTACTTTTGCTATTTTGTGAATCCTAGCAGATTGTTTACTTGTTAGCGATTTTGCCAAGGATGTTGTTGTTGATCCATGCATGCTATGTTG
>NW_025302639.1:0-854 GCF_018294505.1 Triticum aestivum
CGGAAGGTTTTGTCAATCCCGAAAGATGCTAATAAGTATGCAAAGCTCCAGCAATCCTTCTAAGGACTGGAGTGAGCATCTCGGAGTTGGAATGTATGCTTTGATGATGATCAAAGATTTTGGATTTATACAAAGTTTATGAGAAACTTGTATTTCCAAAGAAGTGAGTGGGAGCACTATAGAATTTCTGATGAGTATATGTTGTTGACATATTGATGATCAGAAATGATGTAGAATTTCTGGAAAGCATATAGGGTTATTTGAAATGTGTTTTTCAATAGAAAACCTGGATTAAGCTACTTGAGCATTGAGCATCAAGATCTATAAGGATAGATCAAAACGCTTAATGGTACTCTCAAATGAGCACATACCTTGACATGATCTTGAAGGTGTTTAAGATGGACCAGTCAAAGAAGGAGTTCTTGCCTGAGTTGTAAGGTACGAAGTTAAGACTTAAAGCTCGACCACGGCAGAATAGACAGAAAGGACGAAGGTCGTCCCCTATGCTTAAGACGTAGGCTCTTGAGTATGCTATGCTGTGTGCCGCACCTGAAGTGTGCCTTGCCATGAGTCAGTCAAGGGGTACAAGAGTGATCCAAGAATGGCTCACAGGACAGCGGTCAAAGTTATCCTTAGTAACTAGTGGACTAAGGAATTTTTCTCAATTATGGAGGTGGTAAAAGAGTTCGTCGTAAAGGGTTATGTCGATGCAAGCTTGACACCTATCCGGATAGCTCTGAGTAGAGAGACCGGATACATATAATGGAGCAATAATTTAGAATAGCTCCAAGTAGAACAGTTATTTGGAATAGGTCCAAATAGAGCGTGGTAGCTGCATCTAGGAGATGACATAG
>NW_025302640.1:0-854 GCF_018294505.1 Triticum aestivum
GTATCATCAAAGATGTGGTGGGCTCCTACTTCTATGACAAAAAATCATGACAGAAAGTGGGCTTTTCGTCCTGGGAGGGCCGGAGATGCAGCTGCATGACATTCTTTGGGCCGTCCATGACGGAAAAAACCGTGGTAGAAGCGAGGGGGACGAAAATTTTGGGGAGTTGCCGGTTACGGTGGGAGGTCGGGGACGGAGCGATGCGCGTTTCTCTCGTACACGTACGCACGTGTGTGCGATGCGTTGGCTCTAACTGAACCCGAGCGAGGCGTTGGGCTCTAACTGAACCCGAGCGATTGCACTGCAGGCTATGCGTTACTCAATCCGAGTGATCGATTGATGGCTGTTAACTGAACCCGATGGAGCGATTCCTTTGCTACTGCTGCTAACTGAAGCTGATCGATTGGATGAACAGTGAGTGTTGCAGGGGGGGTGGATGAACAGTGAGCGGTGGCGTTGCCTCTGGATGAACAGGACCCCGTGGTGTGGAGGGCTGGATGAACAGTATATGGTGGAGGGGTGGTTGAACAGGACCCCGTGGTGTGGAGGGCTGGATGAACAGTAGACGGTGGAGGGCTGGATGAACAGTAGATGGTGGAGGGCTGGATGAACAGTAGACGGTGGAGGGGTGGTTGAATAGTAGCCGGTGGAGTAGCGCGCGGTGGAGGCTGGATGAACAGGAGTCCGTGGAGGCTGGAGGAGGTCGACGGTGGAGATGAACAGTATCCCATGGAGTCCCGTTTTGCGGTACGCCACACCCCTCCCGATGAACAGGACCCCGTTTCGACCGTAGGAGTTCCGTTTCGTCCGTTTTGCGGTACGCCACACCCCTCCTGATCAACAGGACCCCCGTT
>NW_025302641.1:0-854 GCF_018294505.1 Triticum aestivum
GTCTACATCATTCGCCATGAGAAATTTTAGCCTGAAGCATGTATTGCATGCTTGCTGCTCTGGTGATCCTGAACTTTTGGTAGTGGAAAACTTTGTGCCTTATCTTGGAACGAGGGAGTCTTACAGCAAGAAACTTGTCTGCTATCATGAGACGTTATCTTAGTGTTTTCCTAATCCTGCCAGAACTTTGTTAATTTGAGAGTAGTTTGGATGGGTCAAGTTTGAACAAATTATGATTTGTTTCTGAAGTTGATTTGAGTGAAAATGTTTTTTTATGGGATTCAGATTTGAACTTGGAAGATGATGGTTTACATCATTCGTTGTGAGAAATGTTAGGCTGACGTATGCCTTACATGCAACTGCTACTTTGATCTTGAACTCTGGGAGCGAAAGCTATGTGGCTTATCTCAAAATGAGGGAGTCATTGAGCAAGAAACATACATGTTTATCATTACACGATGATCTTGGTGCTTTCTTATAGAATCTCCAATAGCTGCCCTATGATAGGGCACCAAACGATTAAAATTTGGAGCACAAAAAATTAACTCTTAGGGCACGAGAAAGTGGCCGTAGCACACCAAATAGGGACTGCAACAGTTGCCTTAAAATAGAGATGCCCTAAAATAGGGCAGCGGCACCACAAATTTGTTCTCCACAATTGCGAACATGAGCTATGAGAGTGAGACAGTACTGAGTTGTAAAATAGCCATGATATAATTCAGTGCATATATATGTTTTCTAGTGACAGTACTAAGTTGTAAAATAGCCATGATATAATTCAGTGAAGATATTTTCTTCTTTTTTCTTTTGTAGATAAAGCCAACAAGTATCAAACAAGGTCCACAGAGGTGTAC
>NW_025302642.1:0-854 GCF_018294505.1 Triticum aestivum
AGAAGTCATATTATCTCCTCTCATATACTTTTAATATGAAATATTTTTGAAAAGAAAAATTATTAAAACCAAAATGATCCTTGTTTCGATATTCGAGAAAATTCAAATATGAAAACGATGAAATCCCCAACTCTCTCCGTGGGTCAGTTGCTTAGAATTTCTAGGATTGCGAAACGAAATGCAATAAAATATGATATGCATGAATGATCTAAGTATAACATTCCAAATTGGAAATTTGGGATGTTACACAAACTTTCGAAGAAGCCAGTATTTACAATAAGTGAGTGGGAGCTCTGTAGCATTTCTAATATTATATGTGGACGGCATATTGTTGATTGAAAATGATGTAGACTTTCTGGATAGCATAAAAGGATACTTGAATAAAAGTTTTTCAATGAAAGACCTCAGTGAAGCTGGTTATATATTGGGCATGAAGATCTATAAAGATAGATCAAGACTCTTAATAGGACTTTCACAAAGCACATACCTTGACAAAGTTTTGAAGAAGTTCAAAATGGATCTGTCAAAGAAATGGTTCTTGCCTGTGTTACAAGGTGTGAAGTTGAGTCAGACTCAATGCCCGACCACTACAGAAGATAGAGAGAAAATGAAAGTCATTCCCTATGCCTCAGCCATAGGTTCTATCATGTATGCTTTGTTGTGTACCAGACTTGATGTGTGCCTTGCTATAAGTTTAGCAGGGAGGTACCAAAGTAATCCAGGAGTGGATCACTGGACAACGGTCAAGGACATACTAAAGCACCTGAAAAGGACTAAGGATATGTTTCTCGTTTATGGAGGTGACAAAGAGCTCGTCGTAAATGGTTACATCGATGCTAGTTTTGACACAGATC
>NW_025302643.1:0-854 GCF_018294505.1 Triticum aestivum
GTAACCCTGATACTTCGAAAGAGATTGTCCATTTTGTACACGCAGTGCATCCAATTTTTGCCGTAACCCTCTCAACTTTCTTGCATATGCTATGTGGATGAAATGATGATACCATGCCAACTTTCAACCTTTTCAGAGTTCATTTCAAATGCTTTTCAATTTTAGGGTCTTATAGCTCAAAATAATAAGTAAATGCATGAAAAATAACAAATGAAGTCAGAAAGGGTTGAAAATTGATGATGTGGCTTTGAATAGTGCATTTTGAACACACAAAAAGTCTGGAGTTCAAATAAGTTCAAAAATTGAAATCCCTTTGTAACGGATGAGTTTCCGTATGAAACCCTGATACTTCGAAAGAGATTGTCCATTTTGTACACGAAGTGCATCTAATTTTTGTCGTAACCCTCCCTACTTTCTTTCACATGCTATGTGGATGAAATGATGATACCATGCGAACTTTCAACCTTTTCAGAGTTCATTTGAAATGCTTTTCAATTTCAGGGTCTTATAGCTCAAAATAAGCAGTAAATGCATGAAAAATAACAAATGAAGTCAGAAAGGGTTAAAAATTGATGATGTGGCTTTGAATGGTGCATTTTGAACACACAAAAAGTCAGGAGTTCAAATATGTTTAAAAAAATGAAATCCGTTTGTAACAGACGAGTTTCCGTACGTAACCCTGATACTTCGAAAGAGATTGTCCATTTTGTACACGAAGTGCATCCAATTATTGCCGTAACCCTCTCAACATTCTTGCATATGCTACGTGGATGAAATGATGATACCATGCCAACTTTCAACCTTTTCAGAGTTCATTTGAAATGCTTTTCAATTTTAGGGTCTTATAGCTCAAA
>NW_025302644.1:0-854 GCF_018294505.1 Triticum aestivum
TCATCATTTCATCCACATAGCATGTGCAAGAAAGTTGAGAGGGTTACGGCAAAAACTGGATGCACTTCGTGTACAAAACGAACAATCTCTTTCAAAGTATCAGGATTTCATACGGAAACTCGTCTGTTACAAAGGGATTTCATTTTTTAAAACTTATTTGAACTCCTGACTTTTTGTGTGTTCAAAATGCACCATTCAAAGCCACATCATCATTTTTCAATCCTTTCTGACTTCATTTGTTATTTTTCATGCATTTACTAATTATTTTGAGCTATAAGACCCTAAAACTGAAAAGCATTTCAAATGAACTCTGAAAAGGTTGAAAGTTAGCATGGTATCATCATTTCATCCACATAGCATGTGCAAGAAAGTTGAGAGGTTTACGGCAAAAACTGGATGCACTTCGTGTACAAAACGGACAATCTCTTTCAAAGTATCAGGATTTCATATGGAAACTCGTCTGTTACAAAGGGATTTCATTTTTTAAAACTTATTTGAACTCCTGACTTTTTGTTTGTTCAAAATGCACCATTCAAAGCCACATCATCATTTTTCAATCCTTTCTGACTTCATTTGTTATTTTTCATGCATTTACTAATTAGTTTGAGCTATAAGACCCTAAAACTGAAAAGCATTTCAAATGAACTCTGAAAAGGTTGAAGGTTAGCATGTTATCATCATTTCATCCACATAGGATGTGCAAGAAAGTTGAGAGGTTTACGGCAAAAACTGGATGCACTTCGTGTACAAAACGGACAATCTCTTTCAAAGTATCAGGATTTCATACGGAAACTCGTCTGTTACAAAGGGATTTCATTTTTTAAAACTTATTTGAACTCCTGACTTTTTGTGTG
>NW_025302645.1:0-854 GCF_018294505.1 Triticum aestivum
AAGGCATAGCATGCATGGAACACTAACGGTAGCATCGGCGAAATCGCAAACAAGTTGACGATCTGCCCAGATTAACAACGAAGCAAAAGTTGAGCTCGATTGAGTCAACCCAGAGCACTCCACAAATGCCAACAAAGACATGGATGGATAGAGCATAACATAAATATCAAAACTCCCTTACTGATCATCCTCAAAAGAGGCACGGATCACTAGGAAACAAGCTGGACATATGGCATCATGAACTAAAATATCCCAGACTTAGCGAAAATCACTAAGTCCCTGAAATCTGCAATCTCAGGTACCCTACTTCGCAAGCTTGCACAAGACAACACACACACCCTAAAAATGCATGGGTGGCACCTCTGGAAAGAAGACAAAATGCTTCACAATACATCCCAAAGGAGCACAGGCATATCATGCACGGATTAAATATAGCAAAAATGACAAAAGTGCATGATGAACTAACGGATCTGCAATTTAACTCACGAAGCCTCCTTCTCACAGCATTTTGGGTATCAAGATGACCTCAAATGCAAATGATGCAATGGAATGAAATGATGTACATGTCGAGACGAAGATTTTGATATATCATACGCCCCAAACGGAGCTACGGTTGCGGAGATACAAGCAGTCAAAGGTAGCATAAAAAACTAGGGTTTCGAGGATAAAAGTCAACCGTTCGAAATCAGATCTGGATCCAGATCTCGCGGTTACTGTTCACCGCCGGAGCACGGAAGCCGAGGTGCACCGGGGACTTGCCGGAAAAGGTGGGGACGGCGGCCGGAGCAGCGGGGAGAGGCCGGGGCCGGAGGAGAGGACGACGTGGAGGCGGCGGGGCGGCGCCGGCAGCCCGC
>NW_025302646.1:0-854 GCF_018294505.1 Triticum aestivum
GATATAATACGCGGGCTAGATGATGATCAGAATGAAGAAGATTATGACGGCTCCAAATTTCTAAACAACACCGGAGAGGGTGATATGATATTCGATCGCGACGACCGAATTGATGAAGTCATGAACTACGATTATGACAACACCGGAGAGGTATATATATTTATATAAGCAGGCATCTGGTGATCATCACATGTTTTAAATGAGTTGAAGATATATTAACAAATCGATCTTTCTTCTTTCAGCCATCCGAATCGAGCAAATCTTCAGGCAACAGGACGAAACGAGGCCCGAACAAAAAGTTGAAGGAGGGTGTAAAGTATAATATCGAGGCAATCAAACCTAATGGTGAACCATTAGCGCCTAAGAAGATTGCGGACAAGTTCGTTCATCAGTGAGCAGTTCTTGTGAAGGACCAACTCCCGATCTCCCTTCAAGAATGGAGAAACCCAGCAAAGCCACATCCAGATCTTACTTTTGTCGACGACAGACAAAAAAGTCTGCTTTGGGATATTCTCATGGAACATTTCACCCTACCAGATCATTTCACAGAAGCAGATGTGCAGAAAGTCAAGGACGCTGCTCTTAGGAAGATGGCGGTTGCATTCAAGAACCACAAGAGTCGTGAATGGGACAAGTACGTCAAGGGAGGAAGGAAGACTCCAGTATTCGAGGGAACACTAGAGAATCAAAGTGCTCATTGGGACGATTTCGTGAAATTTAAGGATTCAGAATTATCTAAGGAACGGTCAAGAATAAACAAGGCCAATGCCGCAAAAAAGGATAAGTTCCATAAGCTGGGGCCAGGTGGCTATGCGGTGGGAATGCCTAAGTGGGATAAGTCTGAGAAAGAGATG
>NW_025302647.1:0-854 GCF_018294505.1 Triticum aestivum
GTTTATCTGAAGAACCCGCTGAGTGTTGGCGGTTCACCGGTGACCCGTTTGGACCTGGCGGTTCACGACTCATTGGTAACCCGGCAGGTGGGTGCGAGGAGCGACAAGGCCTGGTGGCCCAACAGGCGGTTCATGAAGGCCGGTTCATACTATGATGAGCCGGTTTAAGAGGAAAGGCATGAGGAATATTTTACAAGGAGTTAAGACCAGGACTTGTATCCGGTTTGTATTAGAGATAGCCTAGTCCTAATCCTAATAGGACTCCACATGTAAACCGCTCCTTCAACATATATAAGGAGGGGCAGGACTCCCCAAAGAGGGACAAGGGACAGACAAGCAAGAAGAAACAATCTTAGGGCTAGACACAAAGAGGAGAGCCGGTTTACGGCGACTCCCTCGTGATGATAATAAGACCTAGCCTCAAACAGCATGTAGGGTTGTTACCGGATGATGTTTCCCGGGGCCCGAAGCTGTCTAAATCCCTGTCCTGTGTTGCGTCTCTCGATTCCGCTCAACCCCTCTCAAGCTAGCACATAGATGTGCTGGCCTCGTGACAAAGTCCTGACACTAAGGACATCTGACGTGACAAATCCACGATAGTTGGCGCCCACCGTGGGGCCTGCGCACGGTGGTGTTGAGTTCTTGAAGGGATCTAATCAAGGGATCAAGAAGCTTGCAAATTCACCGGAGCCGGCATATATGAGATTCGTTCAAGACAAGAGATTAGGGTTACGTGCGCCGCCGCACGTGTCTGGGTGTTCCGCCGAATCAGATCGGAGTTTGTATTTCGGCAACGGCACCGCCTACAAGGTCGAGTCTGATAGGTGTTCCGTCTCTAGCATTCATGTCCAAGG
>NW_025302648.1:0-854 GCF_018294505.1 Triticum aestivum
CTGCTCCAGGCAGCGGCGCGCGGGAATCTCCATGAGCAAGCCCCGCATCAGCAGAGAGCTCCAGTGGTCACCGCAGGCTGTCGCGCCTTCACCACCGAGCTACGCAGTGTCGCCTAGCCAGGCAAGTTCAAGCCTGACCTGCCTCCTTGCTACGACGGCACTGCCGACCCTGCAGAGTTCGTACAGCTCTACGAGCTGGGCATCAAAGCCACCAACGGGGACGAAAAGGTCATGGCGAACAGGTTTCCCATGGCACTCAAGGACGGCGCCTGCACCTGGCTCCTGAACCTGCCTCCCGGCACTATCTCCTCCTGGTACGAGATGCGCACTCGCTTCATCGCCAACTTCCAGGGCACTCGCGACCGCCCGCCGGCCGTGGGTGACCTGCGCCGCATCAAGCAACAGCCTGGAGAAACCTTGCAGAAGTACATCCAGCACTTCAGCAACGCTCGCCTCAAGATTCCCAGGGTGACCGAGGAGGCCATCATTTTAGCGTTCTCTGATGGCGTCCGCGACGTCAAGATGAAGCAAGAGCTGGCGATCCACAAAGATCTATGTACGTCTCTGGAGCTGTTCAACCTAGCGACCAGGTGCGCAGGGGCTGAGGAGGGACGCATGTCCCTTCTCGAGCTCCTAGCAGTAGACCCAGAAGAGAAGAAGGCCAAGGCCAAGGATGTGAAGCGCAAGGGAGCGGTCGTGCTCGTAGTAGAGCCGGACACAAAGCGCGGCAGGGAGCAGCCGGAGTCGTGCAAGGGCAGCCGGTACTTTGTGTACCACGATCTCCATACCCACAACACCAACGAATGCCAAGAGCTCAGGGCCGTGTGAGAAGGCCATGTCGGTCGATGCCCCGG
>NW_025302649.1:0-854 GCF_018294505.1 Triticum aestivum
GGGGGGGCGGTGGCCAAGGGGGGAGACTTGCCCCCCAAGGCAAGTGGAGGCGCCCCCTCCCCTAGGGTTCCCAACCCTAGGTGTAGAGGGGGGCCCAGGGGGGCGCACCAGCCCACCAGGGGCTGGTTCCCCTCCCATTTCAGCCCATGGGGCCCTCCGGGATGGGTGGCCCCACCCGGTGGACCCCCGGGACCCTTCCGGTGGTCCCGGTACAATACTGGTGACCCCTGAAACTTTCCCGATGGCCGAAACTCGACTTCCCATATATAATTATTTATCTCCGGACCATTCTGGAACTCCTCGTGACGTCCGGGATCTCATCTGGGACTCCGAACAACTTTCGTTTTGCTGCATACTCATATCTCTACAACCCTAGCGTCACCGAACCTTAAGTGTGTAGACCCTACGGGTTCGGGAGACACGTAGACATGACCGAGACGGCTCTCCGGTCAATAACCAACATCGGGATCTGGATACCCATGTTGGCTCCCACATGCTCCTCAATGATCTCATCGGATGAACCACGATGTCGAGGATTCAAGCAACCCCGTAAACAATTCACTTTGTCAATCGGTATGTTACTTGCCCGAGATTCGATCGTTGGTATCGCAATACCTCGTTCAATCTCGTTACCGTCAAGTCACTTTACTCGTACCGTAATGCATGATCCCGTGACCAGACACTTGGTCACTTTGAGCTCATTATGATGATGCATTACCAAGTGGGCCCAGTGATACCTCTCCGTCATACGGAGTGACAAATCCCAGTCTCGATCCGTGTCAACCCAACAGACACTTTCGGAGATGCCCGCAATATACCTTTATAGTCACCCAGTTACGTTGTGACGTTTGATA
>NW_025302650.1:0-854 GCF_018294505.1 Triticum aestivum
CGGTGGTAGGGTGAAATTTGACTTCAGCTCAGTCCAAAGATTCTTTTTCTGCATATCATTGACATAAGACACCTTAGGGTCTTCGTTCTTAGGCTTATACCATTGCTGGATGCTGATCGGGATCTTGTCCCTAACCAGAACCCTGCACTGAGCAACAAATGCCTTCTTTGTCCGGTAGGGTTCAATCGGTTGGCCGTCGCGCGCGATTTGTATGATCTCAAACTTTTCATCCGAGCTCAACTTTTTCTTCGGGCCTCGTCTCTTTACCGAAGTTGTGCTCGATCCGGAGGGCTAGAAAAAAGAACAAAGACGAGAGTTAATTAATATGTGTACATACCAAAACAATGAATGCATCAATTAGCTAGTCAGCACAGGCTTAACTAATAAATATACCTGGCCGGACTCGGTTTGGTGATCACCGGAGCCGTCCTCACGGTCTACTTCTTCACCCTCTCCTTCTTGCACTGGCATTGGGTCATCGGAGCCATGTAAATCATAGCCAGCTTCTTCTTCACCCTCTCCTTCTAGACCATCGTTGTCGTTGAGAAACATCAACGAGGAGACGGCATCACTTCCTTGTGCGATTATGTCCCTCAACAACGCTTGTTGTGCTTCGTCTCGGGGGGTGTCCATAGTTTCTACAAATATTTACGACATGGCAATTATTATTCAAACATGACAGATATGGATATATTAGTGGCAAACGTAGAACTAGCTAGCTAATCACAATAAGGAATCATATTAGTGGCCTCGACGCTGCTTCTCTAGGGTTTGGGGTGGCCTCGACAACGCTTCAAGGGTTAGGGGGTGGCCTCGAGAACGCTTCAAGGAGGGGGTAATATCGACCCCCCCCC
>NW_025302651.1:0-854 GCF_018294505.1 Triticum aestivum
TGACCTGTGCCCTCTGACGTTCCGGTAGCTAGGTCGGTCGCCCTATATCTTTGACTAGCACACACACACAATTTCGATGGCTCTCTTCATCGATCTCGCACCCACCCACTTGATCCTGTCTTCGACTCTATCAATATCTATGACCCCTCCCTCTCTTCTCGTGGATCGCCCGACCCTCTATATTGTTGGAAATATGCCCTAGAGGCAATAATAAATGGTTATTATTATATTTCTTTGTTCATGGTAATTGTCTATTATTCATGCTATAATTGTATTGTCCGGAAATCGTAATACATGTGTGAATACATAAACCACAACCTGTCCCTAGTAAGCCTCTAGTTGACTAGCTCGTTGATCCACAGATAGTCATGGTTTCCTGACTATGGACATTGGATGTCATTGATAATGGGATCACATCATTAGGAGAATGATGTGATGGACAAGACCCAATCCTAAGCATAGCATAAAAGATCGTGTAGTTTCGTTTGCTAGAGCTTTTCCAATGTCAAGTATCTTTTCCTTAGACCATGAGATCGTGCAACTCCCGGATACCGTAGGAGTGCTTTGGGTGTGCCAAACGTCACAACGTAACTGGGTGACTATAAAGGTGCACTACGGGTATCTCCGAAAGTGTCTGTTGGGTTGGCACGGATCGAGACTGGGATTTGTCACTCCGTGTGACGGAGAGGTATCTCTGGGCCCACTCGGTAATGCATCATCATAATGAGCTCAATGTGACTAAGGCGTTAGTAACGGGATCATGCATTGCGGTACGAGTAAAGAGACTTGCCGGTAACGAGATTGAACAAGGTATTGGGATACCGACGATCGAATCTCGGGCAAGTAACATACCG
>NW_025302652.1:0-854 GCF_018294505.1 Triticum aestivum
ATGCGTGCGACATAATTGAAGATTGTCAGAGAGAGAGAGAGAGAGCAGGAGTTCGGGAGAGGGGGAGGTCGCGTTTTATGCATCAAAGATTGACATAAACCATGTTTCGATATAAACTTGCATTCAAATATTTAAATTGGAGAACATGTTGTCCGCAATCCACACATGAACGGATATATGCGTATATCAAACAAGTTCATTAATTTGACTTTCAACATGTTCATGGAGTACAATAATACTGTACAACATGCTATTCGATTGAGGTGTTCAATTTTGGATTTAGTTCACTATTTTGACCTGGTGAACAAGCTATTTCATTGAATCGAGATATTTCATTTTGGGTTTGATTCCCGTTTTTGAGTGGGTCAACTATTTGTCATATAGTAAATCGCTAGCAACGAGCATGTAAAAACACATTACTCCCGAGCATCATCTCTCCATCTAAAAAAGAAGTGGCAAGCTAATATTTCTAAATTTGATTCGAATCGACTTGGTAAGGTAGACGTGGATGCTCGTTCTCCCAAATTTTGAACGAACCATTAAACATCTTCTACTCGGTGGAATTCGCCCAAGCAAATAAATGGGAGACGCGAAATTACTGTCCTATGTGGGAGACGCATTAATTGTCCCGTTGTGCATCGAGGATAGGTTCGTAACTTCATCCAAGCGCACCTTCTCCTCGGCCGAAATGACATGTGCCGAATAATTCATAAACCATGGTCCGCAAAACATGCTCTCCTCACCCGAAATAGCTTGCGCCCTCTATTTCAAAACACGGTCTCCTCGCCCGAAATCGCTCGTGTCCACTATATTTCAAAACACACCCTCCTCGCCCGAAATCGCTCCCGCCCACT
>NW_025302653.1:0-854 GCF_018294505.1 Triticum aestivum
CGCTAACCCTGCTTCTCAAGAGCAGGCCGAAGGCAGTGAAGGCAGGAATGAAAATCTGCCTCATCCTCCTTCCCTAGCCGAGGTTATGATGGAAGCTGAGAGAAACAAGCGGGAGACCAACCGTTTGTTGGAGCGTATTGAACAGAACACAGCACACCATCAGAGGACTAACGTGGTGTCACTCAGTGATTTTATCAAATTGCATCCACCCACGTTCCACCACTCCGTCGAGCCTCTCGACGCTGATGACTGGCTTCGCAGTATCGCTCACAAACTGCGTTCCGCGCTGGTAGCGGAGGCTGACAAGGTCACCTTTGCTGCATATCATCTTGAAGGCCCCGCCAGTCTATGGTGGGAAAATTATGGAGCTATGCGCCCGGCGGGCCATGTCACTACCTGGGCTGAATTCAGCGAGGCTTTCCGTGAACATCACATTCCGGAGGGTCTCATGGACCGTAAACGTGAGGAATTTTGCAGTTTCACCCAAGGCCGACTTTCTGTGGATGTTTACAGCAGGGAGTTTGGTAACCTCGCACGATATGCAACTGAGGAAGTTTCTACTGACGCCAAGAAGCAAGCAAGGTTCCGTAAGGGCCTTAGTCCTGAGCTTCGCCGTGACCTCCGTCTGCATGAGTGCACATCTTTTCAGAAACTTGTCAACAAAGCCATCAGTGCTGAAACTGGTCAGACTGACTATGACGCAACACGCAAGCATGGCCGTGATATGGGTTCCTCATCCGGTGCTGGTCCTCAGAAGCGCCGCGTGTGGGTACCCAACACCGCCCTGCCACCCAGGTTCACACCGAGGCCATCCTTCCAGGCGCCTCGCCCTGTTCAACAGTCTGCTCCAGCCA
>NW_025302654.1:0-854 GCF_018294505.1 Triticum aestivum
GTCAAATTGACCAGTGGGCCCCCCTGTGAGTCACCGGAGATAGCTATGTTAATTAGTTCTAACTTAACAGATTAATTAACTTTAATTTAATTTAAGCAAACTTAATTAGATTAATTAATCAACTAATTAATTTAACAATTATTATTTTCTTTTCATTTAATTCGTTTTCCGTTTTACTGGGGCTAGGCCCACGTGTCATTGTCCCAGGCCACAAACGGGCTAACGGGCAGCGGTTACGGGCGAGTGGGCATGAGGTGCGGTTGGAGCGGGGCCGAGCGGCATGGCCGATGCAGCCAGCCGGCGCGGGCGCGGCCGGGGTGGGCGACGGCCGATGGCAGCGGTAGGAGGGAGGCCACGGCGAGGCGGGCTCGGACCGGACCAAGCGACGACAGCGAGCGGGTGCAGCATGGGACTGCTGTGTGCGGCACAGGTGGTGCGAGCGCACGCGCTAGTGAGGGCAGAGGCGGCCGGCAGTGGCGGACGGAGGCAGGGCAGCGTGAGGCCTGGGCGAGGCCGGCAGGGCTGGCCGCAGCGACTAGCGGGAGGAGCGGCAACTCGGGCAGGCAGGGGCACACACCTGAGAGCGATGTGTGGCAGAGGCGGCGATCGCATGCGGTGTGGGAGAGCGTGGGCTGTGCGCAGGGAGCAGCGGAGGGCGGCGGTCCAAGGTAGCGGCGCTAGCGAGGGCGCGGCCGTGGGAAGAAGAGCACGGGGGCGAAGGGGAGGGGTGTGGTGGCCGCGGCACGAGAGAGAAAAGGGGGAGACGGGGAAGGACGGGAGGCCTCACGGGCGTTGACAGGAAGAGGGTCGGCGTGGCTCGGTGTAAGCCGTCGGGGAGGAGGTCGAGGAGGTCT
>NW_025302655.1:0-854 GCF_018294505.1 Triticum aestivum
GTTAGAAAGGATTGAAAAATGATGATGTGGCTTTGAATGGTGCATTTTGAACACACAAAAAGTCAGGAGTTCAAATAAGGTTTAAAAAATGAAATCCCTTTGTAACAGACGAGTTTCCGGATGAAATCCTGATACTTTGAAAGAGATTGTCCGTTTTGTACACGAAGTGCATCCAGTTTTTGCCGTAACCCTCTCAACTTTCTTGCACATGCTATGTGGATGAAATGATGATATCATGCCAACTTTCAACCATTTCAGAGTACATTTGAAATGCTTTTCAATTTTAGGGTCTTATAGCTCAAAATAATTAGTAAATGCATGAAAAATAACAAATGAAGTCAGAAAGGATTGAAAAATGATGATGTGGCTTTGAATGGTGCATTTTGAACACACAAAAAGTCAGGAGTTCAAATAAGGTATAAAAAATGAAATCCCTTTGTAACAGACGAGTTTCCGGATGAAATCCTGATACTTTGAGAGAGATTGTCCGTTTTGTACACGAAGTGCATCCAGTTTTTGCCGTAACCCTCTCAACTTTCTTGCACATGCTATGTGGATGAAATGATGATATCATGCCAACTTTCAACCTTTTCAGAGTTCATTTGAAATGCTTTTCAATTTTAGGGTCTTATAGCTCGAAATAATTAGTAAATGCATGAAAAATAACAAATGAAGTCAGAAAGGATTGAAAAATGATGATGTGGCTTTGAATGGTGCATTTTGAACACACAAAAAGTGAGGAGTTCAAATAAGGTTTAAAAAATGAAATCCCTTTGTAACAGTTGAGTTTCCGGATGAAATCCTGATACTTTGAAATAGATTGTCCGTTTTGTACACGAAGTGCATCCAGTTTT
>NW_025302656.1:0-854 GCF_018294505.1 Triticum aestivum
GCAGAGAGAAGAAACAACAGGGGGAATATGCTTAAGTAGTCGACGTCACCTTTACCGAGTGCTTGTCGGTGCGTCACTTTTACCGAGAGTAACTCTCGAAAAATATGTCCCCCTAGATCTAGGTTACACTTTTACAGAGAGTAACTCTCACAAAGGTGGACATTACCGAGAGCCGATAGACGACAAGCCGTATCCACTGCTCTAATTTTTTCCCCTTCTCTTTTTGTTTTTGTTTGGCACTATCTTTTTTGTATCTCATATTTCATATGTTTTTACTACCAAAGTTTGGAAATTCCATGACTTTTGATGAATTTTTTCGATAAAAGACTTTTGATGCACTCATACATACACACACACACACACACACACACATATATATATATATATATATATATATATGCTTTTTGGGTTAGATTTGTTCAAAACTCAACTTTAAAGAGTGTAAAGTAAAAAACACGAGAAGAAGTAGTTGTTGACCATGGCCTACCCCCTCTCTCGGTGTCGGTCAACTTCCTAGACCGCAGGGGCCACCGGATGGGTGCTCGATATAGAGACCGCCCAAGGGGGGGAGGGCACCCCTACATGTGTATGGCCCATGCATATGCATGCAGGGGTGGTGTGCTATTTGAATAAGCAACGCACGTCCTTGATGTGGCACGTGCCTCACAAACCACACACACGGGCGGGAACGTCGAGGACCGGCTGCGTCCGTACCCAAGACAGAATCTTCGATGGGTGATCCCGTGACAGAACGAGCCTAGACTTGGTCTGTCAACTCGCGATGACATGCACTAACACGGAGAAGTAGTTATTCACCGTGGACTACACCCTCTCGGTGCCGAATAAAGCCCTAG
>NW_025302657.1:0-854 GCF_018294505.1 Triticum aestivum
AGATATACTCAAAGAGCACAACTCATGTTTCACGCGTTGGTTCAAGCATAAGCTTCTGTCGTACCCTTTACATGAGGATTCTTCCGCGGAAGAACAACTCATATTCGCCTTGTCACAGGGCGCCGAGCACAACCTGATGACCTATGAGGCGTACGATATCAACGGCTACACATTCTACACCGAGGCCAAGGACATGAAGAGCGATGGTTATCAGAACTCCGGGGTAACGATGGAATCCTACACCGGTAACGACAAGGACAGATACTACGGAAGGATCGAGGAGATCTGGGAGCTGAGCTACGCTGGAGAGAAGGTCCCGATGTTCCGTGTCAGATGGGCCAAGAACGTCATAAAAGAAGACCGGTATTTCACCACCATGGTTATACCCGAAGCCAAATCCAAGACCGCGGGCGCAAACGTCACCGCGAAAAATGAGCCATGGGTACTAGCTTCCCAAGTGGACCAATGCTTCTTCATTACCGACCCGCCAAAGCCTAGTCGTGTTGTCGTGAGGAGAGGCAAAAGGAAGATCATCGGAATGGATGGAGTAGCCAATGAGCAAGACTTCGACAAGTACGGCGACCCGAGGATCGAACATGACGACGATGATGAAGTAGCAGCATACACCACAAGAAGAAGCAGGACCACCCTACCTAAAGGACGTCCGTTCCACAGAAGAACTCCATTTGCGAAAAAGAAGGGCATGAAGATTGTGAACAGATAGCTAGCTAAGATCGATTGTATTTAAATCGTAGCCTTCATTTCTCGATTGTATTTCATGGGTACTTTTTGAACTATCATGAATATTTTTAAATTTCATGGACACTCGATCTCGATCCCCCTCCATCTCGATC
>NW_025302658.1:0-854 GCF_018294505.1 Triticum aestivum
TTTCTTAAACTTATTTAAACTCTAGACTATTTTTGCGTTTAGTGTGCAGCATTTAAAGGGACATCATCAATTTCCAGTAGGTTCTGACATCATTTGCTGTTTTTCAGTCATTTACCGATTTGTTTAGAGACCTAAATGACCGTGAAATTAAAAATCACTACAAAATGAACTCTGAAAATGTTGGAACTTGGCATGGTATCATCATTTCACCCGCATAGCATGTGCAAAAGAGTAGAGAGGGTCATGGCCAAAACTGGACGCACTTCGTGTACAAACTGGACAATCTCTTTCGGAGTATCAGGGTTTCGGACGAGAACTCATCTGTTACACGGGCACTTCAATGTTTCTTAAACTTATTTGAACTCCAGACTATTTTTTCATTTTGTATGTAGTCTTTAAAGCGACATCATCAATTTCCAGCATGTTCTGACATCATTTACTGTTTTTCAGTCATTTACGGATTTGTTTAGAGAGCTAAATGACCGTGAAATTGAAATTCACTACAAAATGAACTCTGAAAAGGTTGGAACTTGGCATGGTATCATCATTTCACCCGCATAGCATGTGCAAAAGGGTAGAGAGGGTCACAGCGAAAACAAGACGCACTTTGTGTACAAACTGGACAATCTCTTTCGGAGTATCAGGGTTTCGAACGAGAACTCATCTGTTACACAGGCACTTCAATGTTTTTAAACTTATTTGAACTCCAGACTATTTTTGTGTTTAGTATGCAGCATTCAAAGCGACGTCATACATTTCCAGCACGTTCTGACATCATTTGATGTTTTTCAGTCATTTACCGATTTGTTTAGAGAGCTAAATGACCGTGAAATTGAAAATCACTACAAAATGGA
>NW_025302659.1:0-853 GCF_018294505.1 Triticum aestivum
TTTTGCAGAGAGACTTCAGTCTCACTAGTATTTCCGTGTGGTCTTCGACGTTTAGCTTGATACCTCAGCTACGATCTTGTGCCCTCGGCAGGATCTGATAGATAGTCAGGCTTCTCAGCCTTTTTCATTTATAGTTGTCTGTACTCAGACATGATAGCTTCCGCTTGTGCTTTGACTTGTATGCTCTGAGTGTTGGGTCATGAGACCCATGTTTGTAATATCTCGCTCCTCGGAGCCTATTGAATAAACTACTTGAGTCGTAGAGTCATTTTGTGATGCCATGTTGTATTGCACATATCGAGCATATTGAGTGTATGTTATTGAAATGCTTGGTATGTGTGGGATCTGACCATCTAGTTGTTTATCTTTAGTAGCCTCTCTTACCGGGAAATGTCTCCTAGTGTTTCCACTGAGCCATGGTAGCTTGCTACTGCTCCGGAACACTTAGGCTGGCCGGCATGTGTCCTTCTTCGTTCCTGTGTCTGTCCCTTCGGGGAAATGTCACGCGATGAATACCGGAGTCCTGTTAGCCTGCTATAGCCCGGTTCACCGGAGTCCTGCTAGCCCAGTGCTACAGCCTGGATTCATTCGCTGATGACCGACACGTTCGAGGCTGGGTCATGGATGCATGTCCCTGTAAATTTGTGCCACTTTGGGTTTACGACTAGCCATGTCAGCCCGGGCTCCTTATCATATGGATGCTAGCGACACTGTCATATACGTGTGCCAAAAGGCGCAAACGGTCCCGGGCAAAGGTAAGGCGACACCCGTGGGAATACCGTGCGTGAGGCCACAAAGTGATATGAGGTGTTACATGCTAGATCGATGTGGCATTGAGTCGGGGTCCTGACAG
>NW_025302660.1:0-853 GCF_018294505.1 Triticum aestivum
TTTCGTGGAGTATTACGCACTGTTTTGTGGTATCGAAGTGATTTCAACAATTAACTAACCGCGGGGTGCGTTTACGTTTCGGTCATCAACACTTACATTTTTGTCCGATTCTTGCCTTTTTTGTATACTATTACTCACTGTTTTGGGGTCCCGGAGTGATTTCCACGATTAACGAACCCCGGCGTGCGTTTACGCGTCGGTCATCAACACTCACAGTTTTGGCTGATTCTGGCCCGTTTCGTGGACTATTGCTCACTTTTTTGGGGCCCCGGAGTGATTTCCACGATTAAGGAACCCTTGGGTGCGCTTACGGGTTGGTTATCAACACTCGCGGTTTTTGTCGATTCTGACCCGTTTCGTGGACTGTTACTCACCGCTTTGGGGCCCCAAAGCGATTTCCATGGTTGTTGAACCCCAAGGTGCGCTTAAGTGTAAGTCATCAACAATCGCAGTTTGGGCCGATTCTGGCCCGTTTCTTGGACTATTACTTAGTTATGGGGTCCCGAAATGACCCCGGGTTGTGTTTACGTGTCGGTCAGCAACACTCACAATTTTGGCCAATTCTAACGTGTTTTGTGGACTATTACTCACTGTTTTTAGGTCCCGAAGTGATTTCCATAGTTGTTGAACCCCAAGGCGCGCTTACCTGTCGGTCATCAATACTCATAGTTTTGGCAGAGTCTGGCCCGTATCATGGACTATTACTCACTTTTTGGGCCCCCGGAGTGATTTCCACGATTAACAAACCACGGGGTGCATTTACGTGTCGGTCATCAACACTCGCAGTTTTGGCCGATTCTGGCCCGTTTCGTGGAGTATTACGCACTGTTTTGGGGTATCGAAGTGATTTCAA
>NW_025302661.1:0-853 GCF_018294505.1 Triticum aestivum
GTGTTACGTGCTCGTCTCGGCGTCCGTCGTCGCCACCGCGACGACGTCCGCCTCGACTCGCGTCACGCTAAGACAGGGTGGGAATGGTGTCACGTGCTCGTCTCGGCGTCCGTTGTCGCTACCGCGACGACATCCGCCTCGACTCGCGTTACGCTAAGACAGGGTGGCAGTGGTGTCACGTGCTCGTCTCGGCGTCCGTCGTCGCTACCGCGACGACGTTCGCCTCGACTCGCGTTACGCTAAGACAGGGTGGGAATGGTGTGACGTGCTTGTCTCGGTGTCCGTCGTCGCTACCGCGACGATGTCCGCCTCGACTCGCGTTACGCTAAGACAAGATGGGAATGGTGTCACGTGCTCGTCTCGGCGTCCGTCGTCGCTACCGCGACGACATCCGCCTCGACTCGCGTTACGCTAAGACAAGGTGGGAATGGTGTCACGTGCTCGTCTCAGCGTCTGTCGTCGCTACCGCGACGACGTCCGCCTCGACTCGTGATACGCTAAGACAGGGTGGGAATTGTGTTACGTGCTCGTCTCGGCGTCCGTCGTCGCTACCGCGACGACGTCCGCCACGACTCGCGTTATGCTAAGACAGGGTGGGAATGGTGTCACGTGCTCATCTCGGCGTCCGTCGTCGCTACCGCGACGACATCCGCCTCGACTCGCGTTACGCTAAGACAGGGTGGCAGTGGTGTCACGTGCTCATCTCGGCGTCCATCGTCGCTACCGCGACGACGTCCGCCACGACTCGCGTTATGCTAAGACAGGGTGGGAATGGTGTCACGTGCTCATCTCGGCGTCCGTCGTCGCTACCGCGACGACGTCCGCCTCGGCTCGCGTTACGCTAAGACAGGGT
>NW_025302662.1:0-853 GCF_018294505.1 Triticum aestivum
AAAGTTGGCATGATATCATCATTTCATCCACATAGCATGTGCAAGAAAGTTGAGAGGGTTACGGCAAAAACTGGATGCACTTCGTGTACAAAACGGACAATCTCTTTCAAAGTATCAGGATTTCATCCGGAAACTCGTCTGTTACAAAGGGATTTCATTTTTTAAACCTTATTTGAACTCCTGACTTTTTGTGTGTTCAAAATGCACCATTCAAAGCCACATCATCATTTTTCAATCCTTTCTGACTTCATTTGTTATTTTTATGCATTTACTAATTATTTTGAGCTATAAGACCCTAAAATTGAGAAGCATTTCAAATGAACTCTGAAAAGGTTGAAAGTTGGCATGATATCATCATTTCATCCACATAGCATGTGCAAGAAAGTTGAGAGGGTTACGGCAAAAACTGGATGCACTTCGTGTACAAAACGGACAATCTCTTTCAAAGTATCAGGATTTCATCCGGAAACTCGTCTGTTACAAAGGGATTTCATCCGGAAACTCGTCTGTTACAAAGGGATTTCATTTTTTAAACCTTATTTGAACTCCTGACTTTTTGTGTGTTCAAAATGCACCATTCAAAGCCACATCATCATTTTTCAATCCTTTCTGACTTCATTTGTTATTTTTCATGCATTTACTAATTATTTTGAGCTATAAGACCCTAAAATTGAGAAGCATTTCAAATGAACTCTGAAAAGGTTGAAAGTTGGCATTATATCATCATTTCATCCACATAGCATGTGCAAGAAAGTTGAGAGGGTTACGGCAAAAACTGGATGCACTTCGTGTACAAAACGGACAATCTCTTTCAAAGTATCAGGATTTCATCCGGAAACTCGTCTGTTACAAA
>NW_025302663.1:0-853 GCF_018294505.1 Triticum aestivum
GCCGATTCAAGTCCGTTCCGTGCACTATTACTCAGCGTTTTGGGGACCCAGAGCGATTTCCACGATTGATGAACCCCGGGGTGCGTTTATGTGTCCGTCATCAACACTCACAGTTTTGGCCAATTCTGACCTGTTTCGCGGACTATTACTCACCGTTTTGGGGTCCCGTAGCGATTTCCATAGTTGTTGAACCCCAAGATGTGCTTACGTGTTGGTCAACAACACTCGCAGTTTTGGCCGATTCTGGCCCGTTTCATGGACTATTACTCACCGTTTTCGGGTCCCAAAGCGATTTCCATGGTAGTCAAACTCCAAGGTGCACTTACGTGTCGGTCATCAACAATCACAGTTTGGGCCGATTCTGGCCCGTTTCTTGGACTATTACTCTATTTTGGGGTCTCGGAGTCATTTCCATGATTAACGAACCCCGGGGTGCGTTTACGTGTCGGTCATCAACACTCACATATTCGGCCGATTCTAATACGTTCTGTGCACTATTACTCAGCGTTTTGGGGACCCAGAACGATTTCCACGATTGATGAACCCCGGGGTGCGTTGATGTGTCCGTCGTCAACACTCACAGTTTTGGCCAAATCTGACCTGTTTCGTGGACTATTACTCACCGTTTTGGGGGCCCCGAAGCGATTTTCATAGTTGTTGAACCCCAAGATGTGCTTACGAGTTGGTCATCAACAATCCCAGTTTTGGCCGATTCTGGCCCGTTTCATGGACTATTACTCACCGTTTTGGGGTCCCAAAGCGATTTCCATGATTGTCAAACTCCAAGGTGCGCTTACCTTTCGGTCATCAACACTCACATATTCGTCCGATACAAGTCCGTTCCATGCACTAT
>NW_025302664.1:0-853 GCF_018294505.1 Triticum aestivum
GACGCGCGTCGCCCCGACCCGTCCCCGTCGTCGTCGTCGCCCTGCCCCGCCCTTCGCTGTCGTCGCCCCTACCCCGAGCGCGCGCCCACTGCCTCGTCGCCATCCTCGCCGCCGACCCCGTGGTCCTCCTCACCTTGGTCCGACCGGCGCCCTAGCATAATTTTTTCATATATATGCTTGTTTTTTTCGTATATATGCTTGTTTTTTTATATATATGATGATATATATGCTTGTTATCATAATTGTTTTTGTTCATATATATATATGTAATGATTTTTTTATAGAATATGATGTTTTTTTATAGATGATCACATATATGATGTATGCATGGATGTGGATGAAATATGATGTTTTTTTGTTCATAGAACATGATGAAATATGAACAATGCATTAGGCAAAACCTTTACTTTTTTCGAAATTTTCTATTTGAACATTTTTTTATGAATGAGAGGAAGAAGGAAAATAAGAAGAGGAAGAAAGGAGAAGAAGAGGAGAGGAAGAAGAGGAGAAATAAATAAGAAGAGGAAAAAAGAAGAAAAAGAAGAGGAGAAGAAGAAAGGAATAGAAGAGAAGAAGAAAAAATAGAAAAAATTCTATTTTTTCTTCTTCTCTCCTCTATTCCTTTCTTCTTCTCCTATTTTTCTTCTTCTTTTTTTTCTTCGATCTTCTCCTCTATTCCTTTTCTTCTTCTCCTCTTTTTGTTTCTTCTTCGTTTTCTTATGTTTTATCGGGTCTGTCGTCGTCGATATACCCCTCTCCCGATAACTTCAATACGAGGGGGGGTCGATATACCCCCTCCCCGATAATATTATTTTCCCATGTACGTTCATTGTCGTTGTCGATATAACCCCCT
>NW_025302665.1:0-853 GCF_018294505.1 Triticum aestivum
AACTACAAAACTTTTATGAAAATAAAAACAATCAATTAAAATATTATGTTATGATCAACTAAAATAAAACTATAATATTCTTCAATAGCAAAAAGAATATAATTTTTGTGACCTAAAATCAAACTATAAGTATTTAATTGTAAGTATAAATAAAAAATAAATAGCAAAGAAGAAAAAAAATCTATTTTTATGGTAAAGTTATTCATAAACTAGTGATTCACACAAATTTTTAAAAATTCAAATTTAAACTATTCAAAATTTAAAACTAATGGCACTAATAGAAAGTTTATAATTTTTGTGACCTAAAAGCAAAAAGAAATCACTAAAAAACTGTAAGTATTTAGTTGTAAGTAGAAATAAAAAATAAATAGAAAAAAATTCTATTTTTATAGTAAAGTTATTCATAAACTAGTGATTCACACAAATTTTTAAAAATTCAAATTTAAACTATTCAAAATTTAAAACTAATGGCACTAACAGAAAGTTTATAATTTTTGTGACCTAAAAGCAAAAAGAAATCACTAAAAAAACTGTAAGTATTTAGTTGTAAGTAGAAATAAAAAAATAAAAAACCAAAAAAATATAGAAATAAAAAAGAAAAAACCAAAAAAAATGCCTCCTACTGGGCCTCCACGGCCTGAATACGACTAGAAACCCTACATGGGCCAGGATTCAGGCCCGCAGAAGGCCCAATAGGCCCACAGGCAGTAGCAAGTTTAGGCCCAAAAGCCTGCATTAGAGAGGAGCTCGAATGGGGAGGCACACCAGCGCTTATAAACCAGTGCCGGCGCCCTTCAGCTAGCGATGTGGGACTAAACTTTTGGGCGCGGGGCAGCACAAGGCCATTGGTCCC
>NW_025302666.1:0-853 GCF_018294505.1 Triticum aestivum
ATTATTTTGAGCTATAAGACCCTGAAATTGAAAAGCATTTCAAATGAACTCTGAAAAGGTTGAAAGTTGGCATGGTATCATCATTTGACCCACATATCATGTGCAAGAAAGTAGAGAGGGTTACAGCAAAAACTGGATGCATTTCGTGTACAAAACGGACAATCTCTTTCGAAGTATCAGGGTTTCATACGGAAACTCGTCTGTTACAAAGGGATTTCATTTTTTTTAACTTATTTGAACTCCATAGTTTTTCTGTGCTCAAAATGCACCATTCAAAGCAAGATCATCAATTTTCAACCCTTTCTGACTTCTTTTGTTATTTTTCATGCATTTACTGATTATTTTGAGCTATAAGACCCTGATATTGGAAAGCATTTCAAATGAACTCTGAAAAGGTTGAAAGTTGGCATGGTATCATCATTTGACCCACATAGCATGTGCAAGAATGTAGAGAGGGTTATGGTAAAAACTAGATGCACTCCATGTACAAAACGGACAATCTCTTTCGAAGTATCAGGGTTTCATACGGAAACTCGTCTGTTACAAAGGGATTTCATTTTTTTGAACTTATTTGAACTCCATA
The DNA here is from genome assembly GCF_018294505.1 of Triticum aestivum. Classification (NCBI taxonomy): domain Eukaryota; kingdom Viridiplantae; phylum Streptophyta; class Magnoliopsida; order Poales; family Poaceae; genus Triticum; species Triticum aestivum. The sequence goes on from NW_025302666.1 coordinate 584, forward strand.
GTTTTTCTGTGCTCAAAATGCACCATTCAAAGCCACATCATCAATTTTCAACCCTTTCTGACTTCATTTGTTATTTTTCATGCATTTACTGATTATTTTGAGCTATAAGACCCTGAAATTGAAAAGCATTTCAAATGAACTCTGAAAAGGTTGAAAGTTGGCATGGTATCATCATTTGACCCACATAGCATGTGCAAGAATGTAGAGAGGGTTACGGCAAAAACTGGATGCACTTCGTGTACAAAACGGACAATCTCTTTCGAAGTATCA
>NW_025302667.1:0-853 GCF_018294505.1 Triticum aestivum
CCATTTTAGTTCTGAAAAAATTAAAAGAAAATAATAAAAACTTCAAAAAATAAAATCCTTCGAGAGGTAGTTATATTACTACATCTACTAGTTAGGAAAATTTGAAAACTACAATTTGGACATGTTTTGCAAAAAGTGTAGGGAAAATGTAAAACGGCTATAACTTTTGCATACGATGTCAGAAAAAAATGTATAATATATCAAAAAATTCAGCACGAAAATCCGCATCCGATGGAGACCGCCTACGGCCTCTTTGGAATTTTTTAGAATCCTCAAATTCCAAAAAGAAAAAAAGATATGGTCAAATTTCAGTTTTTTTTTTAAAATTTTGGTTAAATCTGGTCAAACTACTTATTCAAGAAGTATTAATGTTACTACATAATTATTCAAGAATATTAGTGTTACTAAATAATTATTTCAATTTTTTGAATTTTGGTCAAATCTGGTCAAACTATGGTCAAACTTATTCAAGAAATATTAGCGTTACTAAATAATTACTGTTTTTTAGAATAATAGTTTCAAACTCAAACGGTGAAATGTGTGACTTCATGCTCAAGCTAAACTCCTGAGGATTAATAGGATTGAAATCTTATTATTGTCAGGAAAACAACAAGTGCAGACTCCGAAACAAAAGAGAATAGAATTTGAAAGTTAAGCGTGCTCGTGCTAGAGTAGTGAGAGGGATGGGTGACCGGTCGGGAAGTTAATCCCTCTGTCCCATAATGTAAGATGTTTTTTGACACTAGATTGGAATGAGTGATCCACACTTGAGCAGTTAAGAGAGGTGATTAGAGACTAAATCATCAAATAATTCAGAAAAATTAAAAATCGAAAAAAATAATAATTTTTTTTT
>NW_025302668.1:0-853 GCF_018294505.1 Triticum aestivum
TTTTTCAATCCTTTCTGACTTCATTTGTTATTTTTCATGCATTTACTAATTATTTTGAGCTATAAGACCCTAAAATTGAAAAGCATTTCAAATGAACTCTGAAAAGGTTGAAAGTTGGCATGATATCATCATTTCATCCACATAGCATGTGCAAGAAAGTTGAGAGGGTTACGGCAAAAACTGGATGCACTTCGTGTACAAAACGGACAATCTCTTTCAAAGTATCAGGATTTCATCCGGAAACTCGTCTGTTACAAAGGGATTTCATTTTTTAAAACTTATTTGAACTCCTGACTTTTTGTGTGTTCAAAATGCACCATTCAAAGCCACATCATCATTTTTGAATCCTTTCTGACTTCATTTGTTATTTCTCATGCATTTACTTATTATTTTGTGCTATAAGACCCTAAAATTGAAAAGCATTTCAAATGAACTCTGAAAAGGTTGAAAGTTGGCATGATATCATCATTTCATCCACATAGCACTTCAAAGAAAGTTGAGAGGGTTACGGCAAAAACTGGATGCACTTCGTGTACAAAATGGACAATCTCTTTCAAAGTATCAGGATTTCATCCGGAAACTCGTGTGTTACAAAGGGATTTCATTTTTTAAACCTTATTTGAACTCCTGACTTTTTGTGTGTTCAAAATGCACCATTCAAAGCCACATCATCATTTTTCAATCCTTTGTGACTTCATTTGTTATTTTTCATGCATTTACTAATTATTTTGAGCTCTAAGACCCTAAAATTGAAAAGCATTTCAAATGAACTCTGAAAAGGTTGAAAGTTGGCATGATATCATCATTTCATTCACATAGCATGTGCAAGAAAGTTGAGAGGGTTACGGAAAAA
>NW_025302669.1:0-853 GCF_018294505.1 Triticum aestivum
CTTTTCCAATGTCAAGTATCTTTTCCTTAGACCATGAGATCGTGCAACTCCCGGATACCGTAGGAGTGCTTTGGGTGTGCCAAACGTCACAACGTAACTGGGTGACTATAAAGGTGCACTACGGGTATCTCCGAAAGTGTCTGTTGGGTTGGCACGGATCGAGACTGGGATTTGTCACTCCGTGTGACGGAGAGGTATCTCTGGGCCCACTCGGTAATGCATCATCATAATGAGCTCAATGTGACTAAGGCGTTAGTCACGGGATCATGCATTGCGGTACGAGTAAAGAGACTTGCCGGTAACGAGATTGAACAAGGTATTGGGATACCGACGATCGAATCTCGGGCAAGTAACATACCAATTGACAAAGGGAATTGTATACGGGATTGATTGAATCCTCGACATCGTGGTTCATCCGATGAGATCATCGTGGAACATGTGGGAGCCAACATGGGTATCCAGATCCCGCTGTTCGTTATTGACCGGAGAGGCGTCTCGGTCATGTCTGCATGTCTCCCGAACCTGTAGGGTCTACACACTTAAGGTTCGGTGACGCTAGGGTTGTAGAGATATGAGTATGCGGAAACCCGAAAGTTGTTCAGAGTCCCGGATGAGATCCCGGACGTCACGAGGAGTTCCGGAATGGTCCGGAGGTGAAGAATTATATATAGGAAGTCAAGTTTCGGCCACCGGGAAAGTTTCGGGGGTTATCGGTATTGTACCGGGACCACCGGAAGGGTCCCGGGGGTCCACCGGGTGGGGCCACCTATCCCGGAGGGCCCCATGGGCTGAAGTGGGAGGGCAACCAGCCCTTAGTGGGCTGGGGCGCCCCCCATGGGCCTCCCCCCTGCGC
>NW_025302670.1:0-853 GCF_018294505.1 Triticum aestivum
CAGGGAAGGGGGCGAGGGGGAGAGTGGGCTGGGCCGGGGGTCGGGGGGGTGGCGGCCCAGTTTGGGCCGGGGGTTCGGTCCAGATGGGCCACGGGTCCAGTGGGGGGGGAAGGGCTTCTCCTTTTTCTTTTTCTGCTCTGTTTGTTCTGTTTTCTGTTTTCTTTTTATTTGTTTATTTTCTTTTCTGTTTTATTTCATTTAAAAGTATTTAGGTGTTTTATAAAAATGTGTTTTCTCCACCATAATTACCAGTGTATTATTTAGCACCCACCGAACATTTTTGTTTAAATTTTTGAGAACTTTTATTTTCCACTTTTAAATTTAATTGAAGTTTGAACTAGGAGTTTGAAAAGGGTGTGATTCAAATGTGATCAAGCCTTGTTTAGCAACATGATTAGCTTAATCACAGGGGGTTACTGTAGCATGATTCTCAGGGTGTTACAAATCTCCTCCACTACAAGAAATCTCGTCCCGAGATTTAGGAGGTAGAAGGAAACAGTGCGGGGTATTCTTCGCGCAGACGATCCTCTCGTTCCCAAGTGGCCTCATCTTCAGAATGGTGCGACCACTGGACTTTGAGAAACTTGATCGCCTTCTGACGTGTGCGGCGTTCAGCTTGGTCGAGAATGCGGACCGGATGTTCCTTATAGGAGAGGTCTTGCTGCAATTCGAGCACTTCATGATCCACAGCTCGGATTGGATCCTTGAAGCAACGGCGGAGCTGTGACACATGGAACACATCGTGAACCTGAGAAAGGTTCGGCGGTAGCTCCAGTTGGTATGCCACTTTTCCACGCCTTTCGAGAATAGTGAATGGGCCAATATAGCGAGGAGCTAGTTTGCCCTTGATCCC
>NW_025302671.1:0-853 GCF_018294505.1 Triticum aestivum
GAGTAATAGTCCAAGAAACGAGCAAGAATCGGCCCAATCTGCGAGTCTTGACGACCAACACGTAAGCACATCTTGGGGTTCGACAACCATGGAAATCGCTTTGGGACTCCAAAATGGTGAGTAATAGTCCGTGAAAGATCCCTGAATCGGTAAAACCTAGGGTTATTGATCAACGATAAATAAACGCACCCCGAGGTTCGTCAATCATGGAAATCGCTCAGGGACCCAGAATCAGTGAGTAATAGTCCATGAAACGGGCCAAACTCGGCCAAAACTGCAAATGTTGATGACAGACACATGAACACACCGTTGTTCGTCGATCGTGGAAATCACTACGTGACCCCAAAACTGAGTAATAGTCCAAGAAACGGGCCAGAATCGGCCAAAACTGCGATTGTTGACGACCGACAAATAAGGGCGCCTTAGGGTTCGACAACTATGGAAATCGCTTCGGGACCCCAAAAAGGTGAGTAATAGTCCATGAAACGGGCCAGAATCGACAAAAACCGCGAGTGTTGAAGTCTTACACATAAGCGCACCCCGGGGTTCGTTAATCGCGCAAATCACTCTGGGACCCCAAAAAAGTGAGTAATAGTCCACAAAATGGGCCAGAATCAGCCAAAATTGTGACTGTTGATGACCGACACGTAAACGCACCACGGGGTTTGTTAATCGTGGAAATCACTGCGGGACCCCAAAACAGTCAGTATTAGTCCATGAAACGGGCCAGAATTGGCCAAAACAATGAGTGTTGATGACTGACACGTAAGTGCGCCTTAGGGTTCGACAACTGTGGAAATCGCTTCGGGACCCCAAAAAGGTGAGTAATAGTCCATGAAACGGGCCAGAATCG
>NW_025302672.1:0-853 GCF_018294505.1 Triticum aestivum
GGTGGTGGTAGCGGTGGTAGTATATGGATATGGATCGGTGGTGGTATATGGACACGGATTGGTGGTGGTATATGGATACGGATTCGGTGCGGTGGTGGTAGATGGCAGGGGCGATGATGATGGTGCGGCGGCGGCGTGACAACTTATGACCAGAACTCGAAACTCTAAAAGACTAGACTCTAAGACCAGCAACTAGACACGACGATGCAACCGCAAATTCAACAAAGCAAAACCCTAAAAAGATTATGCAAGGCTCAGATTGGTTCGGATATGATGAACTAACCCTAATTTTTTTTTGTGGCTTTTTCGTGGACTATAGGTATGAAGAGCAGACTCGATCTAAACTACTAAAAAACTGTAAAATCTCACCGAGCAACCTGGAAATCTGATACCACTTGATAGAGGCAAAGGTGTCCCATCTTTCGATGAGATGATGGATATCGCTTTGGTGGAAGTCGACTTTGACGATCCGACTACGAACGTGTGAGGACGTCGCGCCTTAGCAATCGCTAAACCAACTCCGAGAGGTTATTGACCACGCCGGAGCACGATCAACCTGACCACGAGGGTCTGTTTCCTGCGAGCAAACGAAGAACAAGCAAGAAACTAAGAGTGCAATCTGGATATTGCGAATATAAGATGAAAGCTTTATTGATCAAGGTGGGGTTCTGTGACGCCTTTGTCTGGTCGTTGAACACAAACGAAGTACGCGAAGTTGCAGCTATGGCGAACTTTTAATCTAAACAAAACCCAAAGTCTAAACGATGCCCTAAGGGCTGTATATATGGAGGAAGAGGGGGGAATTTCGTGGCCCTTGGTGGAGGGGTCCGAAATCAACCCTATCTCTTGTTTC
>NW_025302673.1:0-853 GCF_018294505.1 Triticum aestivum
GTCGGCGGCGGGGAGTTGAGGAACTGAATGAAAATTTTGACAAGTGTTGTATATATAGCCAGGCCTTTGGTCCCGGTTGGTGGCACCAACCAGGACTAATGCACCCCTTTAGTCCCGGTTGGTGCCACGAACCGGGACCAAAGGCCTCTTTTCAGCAGCCCAAAGGGTGGGAAGCGGCGGCCTTTGGTCCCAGTTGGTGGCACCAATCGGGACTAAAGGGGGGCATTGGTCACGGTTGGTGCCACGAACCGTGACCAATGCACCCTTTAGTCCCGGTTGGTGCCACCAACCGGGACCAATGGCCTTGTGCTGCATCGCTAGCTGAAGTTTAGTCCCACATCGCTAGCTGAAGGGCGCCGGCACTTGTTTATAAGCGCTGTTGTGCCTCCCCATTCGAGCTCCTCTCTAATGCAGGCTTTCGAGCCTAAACTTGTTACTGCCTGTGGGCCTATTGGGCCTCTGCGGGCCTGAATCCTGACCCATGTAGGGTTTCTAGTCGTATTCAGGCCGTGGAGGCCCAGTAGGTGGCATTTTTTTGGTTTTTTCTTTTTTATTTCTACATTTTTTTGGTTTTTTATTTTTTTATTTCTACTTAAAACTAAATACTTACAGTTTTTAGTGATTTCTTTTTGCTTTTAGGTCACAAAAATTATAAACTTTCTGTTAGTGCCATTAGTTTTAAATTTTGAATAGTTTAAATTTGAATTTTTAAAAATTTATGTGAATCACTAGTTTATGAATAACTTTACTATAAAAATAGATTTTTTTCTATTTATTTTTTATTTATACTTACAACTAAATACTTATAGTTTTTTTAGTGATTTCTTTTTGATTTTAGGTCGCAAAAATTATA
>NW_025302674.1:0-853 GCF_018294505.1 Triticum aestivum
GGCGGCCGCAAGGAAGTGCCTCCTTATTACGCGCAAAATAATTATTCCTCCACCTGACAGCAGGGACCCACCGGATGGGCCACCAGTATTTCGCAAAAAAACATTTCTCCCTGACTGCTGGGACCCACCAGCTACATCTTCGCACGCAAGGAAGTGCGTCCAAGCAAAAAAAAACCAAAACGATTCACCCCCTGACTGCTGGGACCCACCAGCTACATCTTCGCAGGCAAGGAAGTGCCTGACAGTCGGGACCCACCTAGTCGAAGCGTACGTAGCGTTGTCATTCTGGTCGTGAACGTGTACGTACATACTGGTCGTAGTAGAGGCACGCACGTGTCGTAGTAGAGGCATGCACGTAGCATGTACACGTACGTACAACGACGAGGGTGCAAGAAAGATAATACGGCCACGTACATACATACGGGCAGGGTCTCGAACGCCTACTCATGCATACGTACATGGCTGGGTCGGAACGGAGAAACAGCATCGTCATCGTGTTCATGGGGAGCCAACCGGCTGGGTCGGAATGGAATGCATGGTCGTGTTCATCGGGAGGGCTTCGATGGAACAGGCGATGGAAATGAGGCCTGGCGTAAGGAAACGGACCTCCTACATTCAGAACGGGGTCCTGTTAATCGGGAGGGGTGTGGCGTACCGCAAAACGGAGGAAACGGACCTCCTACGGTCGAAACGGGGGTCCTGTTGATCGGAAGGGGTGTGGCATACCGCAAAACGGACGAAACGGACTTGTGTTGGAGCGCTACGGTTGAAACGGGGGTCCTGTTCATCGGGAGGGGTGTGGCGTACCGCAAAACGGATGAAACAGACTTGTGTTCAAGCGCTACGGTCGAAA
>NW_025302675.1:0-853 GCF_018294505.1 Triticum aestivum
GTATACCGGCTGGAGAAGGCTTCTATTCACAAGCTCATTGAAGTACTTTTCTCCTATCACAAAGAGACTAGATTGTGTTGTTTCAGATCGGATAAAACCCTCGGCAATCCACATCCATATCAACCGATCTTTCATGATCTTGTGATCCTCCGGAAACATACTTAGATATAATAAGCATGTCTTCAGAGGGCAAGGCAGGTCATAATAGCTGAATGATAGTATCCTCAACATCTCCTCTACACTGGGGTCTTCGGTAAGTCCACTCCCAATAGACTTGAGCAAAACAAGCCACTCATCCTTTGGCTTTACCTTCTGGCCACTAGACAGAGAACTAGCTATAGTAATAATTGCCAATGGTACTCCACCACATTTCTTCAATATATCCTTGGACACTTCTTCAAATTCAAGAGGACATCCACTCTCATCAGAAAATAACCTTCTATAGAAGAGACGTTTGGAATCATCAACACTAAGAGGTTTCATTTGATAGACTGAACCATTATGAGATGTGGAACATAAATCAGCTACACCGACTTTACGAGTTGTCGTGATTAGCCGACTACCCAAAGTGTTGTCGTTGGAGAATGCCCAGTTTATAACTGTCCACAAGTTTCCATCCCATATATCATCAATTACAACAAGGTACCTATAATACTTATGAGACAATTATTGTAAGTCAGGTGTACACATGGTAAGCCAAAAAGGATACAACTAAATATAATATATCATCACGGATAGGAGATACGATTCTTATAGGAACAAATGAGGGGACGAAGCAACAGAGATGGACACACACACACACACACACACACACACACACACACACACACACACACACACACACACACACACA
>NW_025302676.1:0-853 GCF_018294505.1 Triticum aestivum
CTCGGCGCCGCGCACCGCCACTGACGCCACGGCCGTTGGCGGCTTCCCCCCGCCCCGACCCCGACTCCCTCGAGCGCCGCCGCCGCACCCTGGCAGCCCCTCTCGGCGACCACCACCACGGGTGTGCCTCCATCTCCCTCGAGACTCCAGCTCCCCGGCGGCCTTCCCTCCTTCCCCCAAGTCCATGATCACTGCTGCTTCAAGGCCGAGGAGGCCATCGGGTAGCAGCGAGCTCGGGGTCGCAGTCCAACAATGCAAGGAGCCAAGGAGGGTGGTCCAGCCGAGAGAAGGAGGTTGCGAGAGGGGATGAAGCGGCAGTTGCACGGCCGCGTTGACCCGAGCTGGTTGCGAGAGCGGATGGAGTGGCGGCTTCACGGATTCCTTATTGGAGGTGCCGGTATGCACGCACGCCTTCTTGATTTTGTGCCTGCCTCTTTCCTGACAGAATTCTGACTCTGCCTGGGCGTTCTCCTACTTTGTGTGTGTTCAGAACGATGCACTAATGCAGGTTTCGTATACACATGCTTTTCTTTTTTCTTCTTCGTATGCATATCTGTGAATCTTGTGAGCCATGATTGGCATGCTGCTATGTATGTCACTCTGTCACTTAGAGGTGCTGCTACTACCTAATTTTTATGCTAGAAATAACTACCAAATACAGACAGAATGTACAAATTTATTACACATGATTGAGGGCAATAATCTATATATTTCCTGCAGTACCTGTCAGCCCGCTGACGAACTCGTGAAATATGGATAGAGCTGCCACCTGATCACCGGGGCCAAGAGGGAGCCCCAAATAAACCATTTCCTCTATTATAATCAGATTTTTGCACAGAGCTAAGGGATGGTT
>NW_025302677.1:0-853 GCF_018294505.1 Triticum aestivum
CCCACACGATCGTGATCGAACGCTCTAGGACATGGAGCAGAGTTTGGTGGGTTTTGGGCCAAATTTGGGGGGTGTTGGGCTGCAACACACACGAGGCCTTTTCGGTCCCTCGGTTAACCGTTGGAGTATCAAACGAAGTCCAAATGACCCAAAACTTGACAGGCGGTCTACCGGTAGTAAACCAAGGCCACTTGACAAGTCTCGGTCCAATCCGGAAATGTTTAATCCCCACACGAGAAAGAAAGGTAGAAATGACCACCGGAGGAGAACGAAGCGCCGGAATGCAAAACGGACAACGGGGAAAATGCTCGAATGCATGAGATGAACATGTATGCAAATGCAATGCACGTGACGACATGGTATGAGATGCATGAAAACGAAAACAACACACACGAAGACAAAGACCCAACCCGAGAAATAAATATAACTTAGCGCTGGAGACGGCAAGAGTTGGATACAAATATGGAAAGTATATCTGGGGCGTTACAACACTCCACCACTACGAAAAGATCTCGTCCCGAGATCTAGGACTGAAAGAACTCCGGGTACTCAGAACGGAGGTGATCCTCGCGTTCCCAGGTAGCTTCACGGTCGGAATGGTGTGACCACTTAACTTTGAGAAATTTGATTGACTTGTTGCGAGTCTTGCGTTCAGTCTCTTCGAGAATAGCAACTGGGTGCTCACGATAGGAGAGATCTTCTTGGAGCTCAATGTCCTCGAAGTTGACGGTGCGGTCAGGAGTCTTGAAGCACTTTCGAAGCTGAGAGACATGGAACACATCATGAACATTTGCAAAGTTTGAAGGAAGCTCGAGTTGATAGGCGAGGTCGCCTCTCTTGCTGACAATCTTGA
>NW_025302678.1:0-853 GCF_018294505.1 Triticum aestivum
GCTTCCGATGGCTTCCTCCCCCCCGCCCTACGGATGACACCGAAGTGTTATCCCAACAGGTTCCAAGCCGGGAGGAGGTGGTCCTGGAGGCGCCGCAAGGTGACCTCCTGGACTCCAGGAGTAAAGGGGATGAAACCCCCCAGGGCTCTAAGTCCGGCTCTAGGCCAGACACCGCTCCGGAACCTTCAAAGGTTCCAGAGTCCGACGGGGGACCTCCTTCCAAGAGGAGCAAGCCCACCGTGCCGGTGACCCCCATCCAACCAGAGGCGCCGGACAATCTGTTGGAGGCGCTCCAAGGCGCCTCCACCGACGAGGAGCACCGCACCATTATGAGTGCGGTGGTCCAGAAGGTTCAGTCCGCCAAGAGCGGACTGACTGAAGCTTGTACTAGCCTTTTAACAGGCTTTGAGGTAAGTAAAGAATGTGTAAATAATATTACCACATAGACAGTAGCCCCTGATGCTCTGTTTGGCGTTCGGGAAGAAAAGCCGAATAGAGGATCAAATAAAATTCGCAGGAGTCTAACAAAAAGGAGTCAATGTGCGTATGCAGGCTTCTCTGCTTGCGTCCACCGCACTGACTGTGGAAGTGGACACGCTAAAGCAGAACCTCGAGCGGTCCGAGCAAGAGCTCGGGCGTGCCAAGAAGCAGCTCGAGGACAATGAAGGTAAGAAATACCTTGTTTAAATATATATAAAAAGGTGCAATTGCAAAAAATGACAGGATTATCGTGGCTAGTGTAGGGGCCACGTCTGAGGTGGCGACCCTTAAGCAAGCGCTGGTCGAGGCCGAGAAGAGGGCGGCCACGGAGCGCACCGAGCGGGAGAAGTATGAGGCCGAGGTTGGCAAGGTA
>NW_025302679.1:0-853 GCF_018294505.1 Triticum aestivum
CCAGTTGCCGATAACTTGGTTACAAAACATGATCATCTCATACAATAAAATATAGAATCACGTCTTGACCATATCACATCACAACATGCCCTGCAAAAACAAGTTAGACATCCTCTACTTTGTTGTTGCAAATTTTACGTGGCTGCTACGGGCTGAGCAAGAACCGTTCTTACCTACGCATCAAAACCACGATGATAGTTCGTCAAGTTAGTGTTGTTTTAACCTTCGCAAGGACCAGGCATAGCCACACTCGGTTCAACTAAAGTTGGAGAAACAGACACCCGCTAGTCACCTGTGTGCAAAGCACGGTGGTAAAACCAGTCTCGCGTAAGCATACGCGTAATGTCGGTCCGGGCCGCTTCATCCAACAATACCGCTGAAGCAAAGTATGACATGCTGGTAAGCAGTATGACTAGTATCGCTCACAACTCACTTGTGTTCTACTCGTGCATATAACATCAACGCATAAAACCTGGCTCTGATACCACTGTTGGGGAACGTAGTAATTTTAAAAAAATTCCTACACACACGCAAGATCATTGTGATGCATAGCAACGAGAGGGGAGAGTGTTGTCCATGTACCCTCGTAGACCGAAAGCGGAAGCGTTAGAACAATGCGGTTGATGTAGTCGTACGTCTTCATGATCCGACCGATCCAAGTGCCAAACGTACGACACCTCCGAGTTCAGCACACGTTCAGCTCGATGACGATCCCTCGACTCCGATCCAGCAGGGTGTCGGGGATGAGTTCCGTCAGCACGACGGCGTGGTGACGGTGATGATGTGCTACCGACGAAGGGCTTCGCCTAAGCACTGCTATGATATGACCGAGGTGGAATATGGTGGGGGGGGG
>NW_025302680.1:0-853 GCF_018294505.1 Triticum aestivum
GTGCGTAATAAGGAGGCACTTCCTTGCGTGCGAAGATATAGCTGGTGAGTCCGAGCTGTCAGCGGCGGTAACATTTTTTTCGCGAAATACAGAGGCCCTTTCGGTGGGTCCCTGATGTCAGGTGGAGGAATCATTATTTTGCGCGTAATAAGGAGGCATTTCCTTGCGTGCGGCCGTGGACCCAGCTGTCGGCCTCTCCACGTACAGTCCACTTCAGATGCATGTCGGTCGTTGACCATGTTAACCAGGCCGCGCCGAGAGCACCAGGGCAGTGGACGGCGGCGAGACCTAGGAAGGGAATGACACGGAGGCAGGGAAGACTCGGCAGTTGTTTCCCACGCGGAGGGGAGTACGAATGTACGAGGGTACTGGTTCGTCTGCCGTCGCCAGAGAATAACAGCAGGTGTGGGTGAGTAGAGGGATGGCTAGGCCAGCGATGGGAGTACGGTGGGGCGGTGAGGCCTGCGCGGCAGCCCAGCCGACCGCGGGAAGGAGGGAGCAGGCAGTCCCGCCGGCGCTTGTTTGAGCGGCTGGAGCAGGAAGAGCAGAGATTGAAGAAGCATGACGGCCGTTCGATGGACATCCAACAGTCACTGCTTGTGCGTCAACCTTTTTTTAGGAAAGCCTCAAATATGTGGAAAACAGCATACAACCCATCTGCCATTATTTCTAATAATTTACAGCCCATTTGCTAATTCTTAAGGTTTTTTTTGGAGCCCATATTCTTTTTGTTAGCATTACAACCCATATTGTGGCCACGGTTAAAAAATTATACGAAATTTTGCATATTTCGGTGCGGTCCGAACTGTTTTTAATCCCGAAATTTCGACTCACATTCAAACTGATTTTAAAA
>NW_025302681.1:0-853 GCF_018294505.1 Triticum aestivum
TCAATATGCATATTGAGCTCCACTTAATTTGTAGGATTGCTTGTGCATATTGCCATGTCGTGCCTCATTAAACCGGACATGCATCATACTCGTTTGTGCTTCATGCCATGTTGATGTGTTTGTTGTTTACTATGTTGTTCGCTTCTTTCCGGTGTGCTTCTTCGGGTTGTTTCCGACAACGTCGCGTTTGTGAGGAACCGTTCGTCTACGTCCGTTTGTCTTCTTCATGGACTTGTTCTTCTTCCTTGCGCGATTTAAGGCAAGATGATCATACCCTAGAAATCACTAGTATCTTTGCTATGCTAGTTTGCTCGCTCTTGCTATGCCAATGCTTCGATGCCTACCATTTGCTTGTCAGCCTCCCAATTGCCATGTCAAACCTCTAACTCACCATGTCCTAGCAAACCGTTGATTGGCTATGTTACCGCTTGCTCAGCCCCTCTTATAGCGTTGCTAGTTGCAGGTGAAGTTGAAGATTTCTCCATGGTGGACAGGATTTTGGTTGGGATATCACAATATATCTTATATAATTAATGCATCTATATACTTGGTAAAGGGTGGAAGGCTTGGCCCTTTGCCTGGTGTTTTGTTCCACTCTTGCCGGCCTAGTTTCCGTCATACTGGTGTTATGTTCCCGGATTTTGCGTTCCTTACGCGGTCGGGTGATTTATGGGACCCCCTTGACAGTTCGCTTTGAATAAAACTCCTCCAGCAAGGCCCAACATTGACTTTTACCATTTGCCTCACCACCACCTACTTTTCCCTTGGGAGTCGCTCTCTCAAGGGTCATCTTTATTATAGCCCCCCACGGGCCAGTGCTTGTCTAAGTGTTGGTCCGAACCAGAGCCACTTG
>NW_025302682.1:0-853 GCF_018294505.1 Triticum aestivum
CGTGTCCGGGGTGTGCCCCCCTCACGGACGGCGCCGCCGCTGGCACTTAGAGGGGGGAAACGGACGCGTCGGGTCTACACGGAGGGGATCTTGCTGTGGGTCTGGACCGGATGTTGCTCCAAAGTGTTCCTATGGGCTAACCTAACACAACCGGGTGGGGAGGTCCACTGGTCAAAGCCCGTCTGTGCAAAGACAACGGGCGAGATCCCATGGTCAAACGCTACAGGGTTAGGCGGGACGGACGCACTGGGGGTAGCAATGCCACCGGAGCGTCGCACTGGGCCCTCATACATGCGGGATGGTGTGGTGGCATATCCGAAGAGGCGGGACGCGTCTCCGAGGCGTGGAGCCCCCTCACGGACGACGATGACACGGTAGTAGACGTTCTGCAGTAACGATGCGGCGTCAATATTAATAATACTCGGAGCGCAATAAAATCATGAGTTTTTTGCACGACGTGGGCACATGTGCTATAGGAACGATGGTATTATTTCATAATTTTTGGTGATGGAGAAGTATCCGAAAAATTCCCTCTACGCGGATTGCCCTTCGCGCGTCTACGGCTGTGGCCGGCGGCCCCCGGGGGCTAGCATGCCGCCAAATCTTGTGTAGGCGGCCTCTCACAAGTCTGGAAGTGTTGTGGCGGTTGCAAACGCCTCGCACGCGTGTCTGGGGTGTGCCCCCCTCACGGACGGCGCCGCCGCCGGCACCTGGAGGGGGGAAACGGACGCGACGGGTCTACTCGGAGGGGATCTTGCTGTGGGTCTGGCCCGGATGTTGCTCCAAAGTGTTCCTCTGGGCTGACCTAACACAACCGGCTGGGGAGGTCCACTGGTCAAAGCCCGTCCGTGCA
>NW_025302683.1:0-853 GCF_018294505.1 Triticum aestivum
AAACTGTGATTGTTGATGACCGACACGTAAGCGCACCTTGGAGTTCGACAATGATGGAAATCGCTTTGGGACCCCAAAACGGTTAGTAATAGTCCATGAAACGGGCCAGAATCGGCCAAAACTGGGAGTGTTGATGACCAACTCGTAAGCACATCTTGGGCTTCAACAACTATGAAAATCGCTTCGGGGCCCCCAAAACGGTGAGTAATAGTCCACGAAACAGGTCGGATTTGGCCAAAACTGTGAGTGTTGACGACGGACACATAAACGCACCCCGGGGTTCATCAATCGTGGAAATCGCTCTGGGTCCACAAAATGCTGAGTAATAGTGCACGGAACGTATTAGAATCGGCCGAATATGTGAGTGTTGATGACCGACACGTAAACGCACCCCGGGGTTCGTCAATCGTGGAAATGACCCCGAGACCCCAAAATAGAGTAATAGTCCAAGAAACGGGCCCAAATCGACCCAAACTGTGATTGTTGATGACTGACACGTAAGTGCACCTTGGAGTTTGACAACCATGGAAATCGCTTTGGGACCCGAAAACGATGAGTAAAAGTCGATGAAACGGGCCAGAATCGGCCAAAACTGCGAGTGTTGTTGACCAACACGTAAGCACATCTTGGGGTTCAACAACTATGGAAATCGCTACGGGACCCCAAAATGGTGAGTAATAGTCCGCGAAGCAGGTCAGAATTGGCCAAAACTGTGAGTGTTAACGACGGTCACATAAACGCACCCCGGGGCTCATCAATCGTGGAAATCATTCTGGGTCCCCAAAACGCTGAGTAATAGTGCACGGAACGGACTTGAATCGGCCGAATATGTGAGTGTTGATGACCGACACGT
>NW_025302684.1:0-853 GCF_018294505.1 Triticum aestivum
ATCATCATTCATCCACATAGCATGTGCAAGAAAGTTGAGAGGGTTACGGCAAAAACTTGGATGCACTTCGTGTACAAAACGGACAATCTCTTGCAAAGTATCAAGATTTCATACGGAAACTCGTCTGTTACAAAGGGATTTCATATTTTAAAACTTATTTGAACTCCTGACTTTTTGTGTGTTCAAAATGCACCATCCAATGCCACATCATCATTTTTCATTCCTTTCTGACTTCGTTTGTTATTTTTCATGCATTTTACTAATTATTTTGAGCTATAAGACCCTAAAATTGAAAAGCATTTCAAATGAACTCCGAAAAGGTTGAAAGTTGGCATGGTATCATCATTTCATCCACATAGCATATGCAAGAGAGTTGAGAGGGTTACGGCAAAAGTTGGATGCACTTCGTGTACAAAACGGACAATCTCTTGCAAAGTATCAAGATTTCATACGGAAACTCGTCTGTTACAAAGGGATTTCATTTTTTTATACTTATTTGCACTCTTGACTTTTTGTGTGTTCAAAATGCACAATCCAATGCCACATCATCATTTTTCATTCCTTTCTGACTTCATTTGTTATTTTTCATGCATTTACTAATTATTTTGAGCTTTAAGACCGTAAAATTGAAAAGCATTTCAAATGAACTCCGAAAAGGTTGAAAGTTGGCATGGAATCATCATTTCATCCACATAGCATGTGCAAGAAAGTTGAGAGGGTTACGGCAAAAACTGGATGCACTTCGTGTACAAAACGGACAATCTCTTTCAAAGTATCAGGATTTCATACGGAAACTCGTCTGTTGCAAAGGGATTTCATATTTTAAAACTTATTTGAACTTCTGACTTTTTGT
>NW_025302685.1:0-853 GCF_018294505.1 Triticum aestivum
TGTGCCTTCACCACCGTGCTACGCAGCGTCGCGTGGCCCGGCAAGTTCAAGCCAGACCTGCCTCCTCGTTACGACGGCACGGGCGACCCTGCGGAGTTCCTCCAGCTCTATGAGCTGGGCATCGAAGCTGCCAATGGAGACGAGAAGGTCATGGCGAACTGGTTTCCTATGGCACTCAAGGACGGGGCCCGCACCTGGCTCCTGAACCTGGCTCCAGGCAGGATCTCCTCTTGGGACGAGATGCGCACCCACTTCATCGCCAACTTCCAAGGTACTCGCGACCGGCTACCCGCCGTGAGTGACATGCGCCGCATCAAGCAACAACCCGGAGAGACCCTGCAGAAGTACATCCAGCGCTTCAACAACGCACGCCTCAAGATTCCCAAGGTGACCGAGGAGGCCATCATCTCAGCCTTCTCCGACGGCGTGTGCGATGTCAAGATGAAGGAGGAGCTGGCGATGCATGAAGACCTGTGCACCTCCTTGGAGTTGTTCAACTTGGCAACCAAGTGCGCCAGGGCTGAAGAAGGGCGTCTCTCCCTCCTCGAGCTGCCTGCCGTAGACCCAGAAGAGAAGAAGCCCATGGTCAAGGATGTGAAGTGCAAGGGGGCTGCCGTGCTCGCGGCAGAACCAGACACCAAGCGGGGCAAAGATCAGCCCGAACCTTCCAAGGGCAGTCGGTACTGTGTGTACCACGACCTCCACACCCACAACACCAACGAATGTCAAGAGCTCCGAGCCGTGCGAGAAGGAAGGATCGGCCGTCGCCCCGACCGCGGTGACCGGGGCTACGATCGAGGAGGAGGAAGGAACACAGGACGCTGGGAAGACCGCTGCCCGCGCCAAGGGTGGC
>NW_025302686.1:0-853 GCF_018294505.1 Triticum aestivum
AGTGGAGAGAGATACACAGTTCTGCTTCTTTGAAGACCAACATACAAGTGATTGTCCCAGAAAATGACATGTGCCTGATGTAGACTTGCGATCCACCTTGTCACCAGCATAATCAGCATCCAAGAATCCAACTAGATCAAACTCTGAGCCCTTTGGATACCATAATCCTAGTGTTGGGGTGTGAGCCAAATATCTAAGAATTCGCTTCACAGCTAAGTGATGCGATTCCTTTGGTGCCGCTTGGAACAGGGCACACATGCAAACACTAAGCATGATATCTGGCCTAGATGCACATAAATAAAGCAAAGAACCAATCATGGAGCGGTATACCTTTTGATCGAACTCTTTACAATTGTCGTCGGGACCCAGATGGTGTTTGGCTGGCATTGGCGTCATGTGGCCTTTGCAGTCTGGCATTCGAAATTTCTTCAGGCAATCTTTGAGGTATTTCTCTTGAGATATGAAGATGTCGTTGCGTTCCTGACGTATTTGAAGACCAAGGAAGAACTTCAGCTCACCCATCATGGACATCTGATATTGCTCTTGCATCATATATCCAAACTCTTCACTATATTTCTGGTTAGTGCAGCCGAAGATAATGTCATCCACATATATTTGGCACACAAACAGTTCACCATCATATGTCTTCGTGAAGAGAGTGGGATCCACGGAACCAGGTTTGAAGCCTTTGCTCTTCAGGAAGTCTTTGAGTGTGTCATACCAAGCTCGAGGGGCTTGTTTAAGGCCATACAGTGCCTTGTTGAGTTTGTAGACCATGTTAGGATGTATTGGATCTTCAAAGCCAGGCGGTTGTGCAACATACACTTCTTCTTCAATTTTGCCATTGAGAAAA
>NW_025302687.1:0-853 GCF_018294505.1 Triticum aestivum
TTGGCATGGTATCATCATTTCATCCACATAGCATGTGCAAGAGAGTTGAGAGGGTTACGGCAAAAACTGGATGCACTTCGTGTACAAAACGTACAATCTCTTTCAAAGTATCAGGATTTCATACGGAAACTCGTCTGTTACAAGGGGATTTCATTTTTTAAAACTTATTTGAACTCCTGATTTTTGTGTGTTCAAAATGCACCATCCAAAGCCACATCATCATTTTTCAATCCTTTCTGACTTCATTTGTTATTTCTCATGCATTTACTAATTATTTTGAGATATAAGACCCTAAAATTGAAAAGCATTTCAAATGAACTCCGAAAAGGTTGGAAGTTGGCATGGTATCATCATTTCATCCACATAGCATGTGCAAGAAAGTTGAGAGGGTTACGGCAAAATTTGGATGCACTTCATGTACAAAACGGACAATCTCTTGCGAAGTATCAAGATTTCATACGGAAACTCGTCTGTTACAAAGGGATTTCGTATTTTAAAACATATTTGAACTCCTGACTTTTTGTGTGTTCAAAATGCACCATCCAAAGCCACATCACCATTTTTCAATCCTTTCTGACTTCATTTGTTATTTTTCATGCATTTACTAATCATTTTGAGCTATAAGACCCTAAAATTGAAAAGCATTTCAAATGAACTCTAAAAAGGTTGGAAGTTGGCATGCAATCATCATTTCATGCACATAGCATGTGCTAGAAAGTTGAGAGGGTTACGGCAGAAACTGGATGCACTTCGTGTACAAAACGGACAATCTCTTTCAATGTATCAGGATTTCATACGGAAACTCGTCTTTTACAAAGGGATTTCATTTTTTAAAACTTATTTGAACTCCTGA
>NW_025302688.1:0-853 GCF_018294505.1 Triticum aestivum
CAGTGACATCAGCAGGTCAACGGGGCTGGCTCGGGTCAAACCTGACGTGTGGGGTCCACACGTCAGTGTCACAGGGGCTAATCCCGCGTTGACCCCGGGCTGGTTAGCTTTGACTAAGCCCTGGGGCCCACTTGTCAGCGTCAGTAGGTGGTGGATTAGTGGTTAATCAACTAGGCCACGTCAGCTCGCCGGAGTTCTGGCCGGCGGCGACCATCAGTGCGGCGGCGATAGTGGTTTTGGTCGTTTCGGCCACCAAATGGAACGCGGCGACCACCGGAGTGAAGCTGAGGACGACCCGCGGCTCTTGACGGAGTCCGTTGGGGTCGGGGTGGCCGGAGTTGACGGCGGTGAGCTCGGCTGCGGCCGCCGGGGTTCGGTCGTGCACGGGAGTGGTGCTGGAGCTCGAAGTCGAGCAAAGTGAGGCGCTAGGGATGCTCTACTGGGTTCTGTGAACGCGTTGGACTCGCCGGGGTGACCAAATGGTCACCGGAGCTGCGTCGACGGCGAGCTCGGCGACGGCGGAGGTTCGGCCGTGGTGGAGATGAAGCTACGGTGAGGGAACGAGGGGGAGAAGAGGGGGAAACGGTGGCGTAGCTCACCGCGGTTGCAGTGGGCGTCGAAGCGGGCTCAGGGACGCGCTGGAGACGGCGAATTCGTCGGCGACGGTGGTCGGAGCCCGAAGAGGGGAACGGCGACGTGGCGGCGATGCAGGGCTTCCGGGGACTCGTGGAGCGGTGGGGAGGAAGAGGGAGTCGAGGCGGAGCTTCTGAGCTAGTCGGGGGAGCGAGGGGTGGCCGGAGACAGTGGCTACGGTGAACGGTGGCGACGGTGTGCTTCGGCCGAGAGCGAGAGA
>NW_025302689.1:0-853 GCF_018294505.1 Triticum aestivum
TGACACAATGCTTCTTAATAACCGACCCATGCAATCCCAGTCGTGTTGTCTTGAGGAGAGGCAAAAGGAACATCATTGGAATGGATGGAGTCGCCAACGAGGAAGACTATGATCAGTACGGCAACCCAATGAGGGAAGATGACGATGATGATGAAGTATACGTCAAAAGAAGAATCAATACTGCATTACCTAAGAAAAATCGTACTCCATGGAAAAGGCAAAGTCACAATGAGGGGCTCAATTATTCTTCGACAAACAAGAAGGGAAAGAAGCTGACTCAAAAATGAAAATGTCAGCGCTGAGGAACCGTATGTTATCGGTCAAATGATGTAATATATATATATATATATATATATATATATATATATATATATATATGTTCCTATTTTGTATACACACTTAGCCATTATTATGCATGGGTCCAATGATGTAATATATATGTTCCTATTTTGCATACATATTTAACCATCAAATGATGCAATATATATCGCCCTCCCTTTGTTCACTGCTCTTGGGAAATAAAAGTGGGAGAAAATAAAGGAAAAGAAAAAGGGAAACTGGCAGTAGTAGCAGCTACTGAAGGTAGTAGCAGCGCGTTTCGTATAAACCGCTACAGCTACTGAAGGTAGTAGCAGCGCGTTTCGTATAAACTGCTATAGCTACTGAAGGTAGTAGTAGCGCGTTTCGTATAAACTGCTACAGCTACTGAAGGTAGTAGCAGCGTGTTTTGGCCAAACGCGCTGCTGCTACATCCACTTAACTCAAAATTCTCACTATCCCTGCTTCATCCCGCCTTTTCCCCCCAAATCCCCACTCTCTCTTCCCCCGTCGCTCGCCCCCGACCCCGGCGCCG
>NW_025302690.1:0-853 GCF_018294505.1 Triticum aestivum
CATAGCATGTGCAAGAAAGTAAAGAGGCTTACGGCAAAAACTGGATGCACTTCGTGTACAAAATGGACAATCTCATTCGAAGTATCAGGGTTTCACACGGAAACTCGTCTGTTACAAAGGGATTTCATTTTCTTGAACTTATTTGAACTCCTAGTTTTTGTGTGTTCAAAATGCACCATTCAAAGCCACATCATCGATTTTCAACCCTTTCTGACTTCATTTGTTATTTTTCATGCATTTACTGTTTTTTTGAGCTATAAGATCCTGAAATTGAAAAAAGCACTACAAATGAACTCTGAAAAGGTTGAAAGTTGGCATGGTGTCATCATTTTACCCACATAGAATGTGCAAGAAAGTAGAGAGGCTTACGGGAAAAACTGGATGCACTTCGTGTACAAAACGGACAATCTCATTCGAAGTATCAGGGTTTCACACGGAAACTTGTCTTTTACAAAGGGATTTCATTTTCTTGAACTTATTTGAACTCCTAGTTTTTGTGTGTTCAAAATGCACCATTCAAAGCCACATCATCGATTTTCAACCCTTTCTGACTTCATTTGTTATTTTTCATGCATTTACTGTGTTTTTGAGCTATAAGACCCTGAAATTGAAAAAAGCACTACAAATGAACTCTGAAAAGGTTGAAAGTTGGCATGGTGTCATCATTTCACCCACATAGCATGTGCAAGAAAGTAGAGAGGCTTACGGCAAAAACTGGATGCACTTCGTGTACAAAACGGACAATCTCATTCGAAGTATCAGGGTTTCACACGGAAACTCGTCTGTTACAAAGGGATTTCATTTTCTTGAACTTATTTGAACTCCATAGTTTTTCTGTGTTCAAAATGCACCA
>NW_025302691.1:0-853 GCF_018294505.1 Triticum aestivum
TGAAATGATGATACCATGCCAACTTTCAACCTTTTCAGAGTTCATTTGAAATGCTTTTCAATTTTAGGGTCTTATAGCTCAAAATAATTAGTAAATGCATGAAAAATAACAAATGAAGTCAGAAAGGATTGAAAAATGATGATGTGGCTTTGAATGGTGCATTTTGAACACACAAAAAGTCAGGAGTTCAAATAAGTTTTAAAAAATGAAATCCCTTTGTAACAGACGAGTTTCCGTATGAAATCCTGATACTTTGAAAGTTATTTTCCGTTTTGTACACGAAGTGCATCCAGTTTTTGCCTTAACCCTCTCAACTTTCTTGCACATGCTATGTGGATGAAATGATGATACCATGCCAACTTTCAACCTTTTCACAGTTCATTCGAATTGCTTTTCAATTTTAGGGTCTTATAGCTCAAAATAATTAGTAAATGCATGAAAAATGACAAATGAAGTCAGAAAGGATTGAAAAATGATGATGTTGCTTTGAATGGTGCATTTTGAACACACAAAAAGTCTGGAGTTCAATTAGGTTTAAAAAATGAAATCCCTTTGTAACAGACGAGTTTCCGTATGAAATCCTGATACTTTGAAAGAGATTGTCCGTTTTGTACACTAAGTTCATCCAGTTTTTGCCGTAACCCTCTCAACTTTCTTGCACATGCTATGTGGATGAAATGATGATACCATGCCAACTTTCAACCTTTTCACAGTTCATTTGAAATGCTTTTCAATTTTAGGGTCTTATAGCTCAAAATAATTAGTAAATGCATGAAAATTGACAAATGAAGTCAGAAAGGATTGAAAAATGATGATGTGGCTTTGAATGGTGCATTTTGAACACACAAAAAGT
>NW_025302692.1:0-853 GCF_018294505.1 Triticum aestivum
ATTGTGCATCGTGCCATGTTGTTGTGGTGGTTGTTTACTATGTTGTGTGCTTCTTTTCCGGTGTTTGCTTCTTCGGGTTGGTTCCGATAACGTCGAGGTTGTGAGGATCCGTTCGTCTACGTCCGTTTGTCTTCTTCATGGACTCGTTCTTCTTCCTTGCGGGATTTCAGGCAAGATGATCATACCCTCGAAATCACTACTATCTTTGCTATGCTAGTTTGCTCGCTCTTGCTATGCCAATGCTACGATGCCTACCTTTTGCTTGTCAGCCTCCCAATTGCCATGTCAAACCTCTAACCCACCATGTCCTAGCAAACCGTTGATTGGCTATGTTACCGCTTTGCTCAGCCCCTCTTATAGCATTGTTAGTTGCAGGTGAAGATTGAAGTTTGTTCCTTGTTGGAACATGGAGATGTTGTTCCTTGTTGGAACATGTTTACTGGTTGGGATATCACAATATATCTTATTTAATTAATGCATCTATATACTTGGTAAAGGGTGGAAGGCTCGGCCTTATGCCTGGTGTTTTGTTCCACTCTTGCCGCCCTAGTTTCCGTCATATCGGTGTTATGTTCCCGGATTTTGCGTTCCTTACACGGTTGGGCTATAATGGGAACCCCTTGACAGTTCACCTTAAGTAAAGCTTCTCCAGCAATGTCCAACATTGGTTTTACCATTTGCCACCTAGCCTTTTCTTTCCCTTGGGTTCTGCAGACTCAAGGGTCATCATTTTTTTAAACCCCCCCCCCCCCCGGGCCAGTGCTCCTCTGAGTGTTGGCCCGAACTAGAGCCCTGTGCAGCGCCCCCTCGGGGAAACTCGAGGTTTGGTTTTAGTTGTACGGATTGCTCATCT
>NW_025302693.1:0-853 GCF_018294505.1 Triticum aestivum
GGCGATGCAGGGCTTCCGGAGGCCCGTGAAGCGGTGGGGAGGAAGAGGGGGTTGTGGCGGAGCTTCTGAGCTAGTCGGGGGAGCGAGGGGTGGCCGGAGACGGCTGCTATGGCGAACGGCGGCGACGGTGGTGTTCGGCCGTGTGAGAGAGAGAGCGAGGGAGAGGAGGGGAGAGCCGGGGGAGAGTGAGAGAGAGCAGGGGGGGAGGCGTGGCGTCGTCCAGGGGCATCGAGGCGAGGAGGGAAGGGCAGGCAGGCAGGGAGAGAGGTGGCGTGGCGCGGTGGCGCGCGCGCGCGCCGGCCACACTCCCCTCCCTCTGTCGGGACGAAGACGACAGAGGAGGGAGGCGGGCTGGGCCGCCTGCTGGCTGGGCCGGCCAGCTGGATGGGCTGCACAGTGGAGGAGCCCAGGTAAGCTTCTCCCTTTTATTTTTTTCTGTTTTCTAATTTCTGACATTTGTTCTGATTTAAATAATATATTAAATCATTTATTTAACTTATGCCAAATTTTTCAGGGGCTAGATATATTATTCCAGAGCTCCTTTATAATTGGCATAATATTTGGACATATATTAATATATATAGAAATATAATTCCAAAGCAAATATTTATGCATTAATTCCAAATGCCCAAAATAAATGTCCATGAGCCACTAAAAATATTGGTTTGATTTTTATCTCTGTCCAATATTTTCAGAGATCAACATGAGCATTTTCTTGGACCCTTTTGGAGAAATTTTTATTTGGGTCATTTTCAAAATGATTCTGAGGGTTTCACAGATCCCCATTTCAAGTTTCTGATGAAAGAGTAAACATGATGCAACACTCTAATGCATGACTAGCTAGGGTGTGACA
>NW_025302694.1:0-853 GCF_018294505.1 Triticum aestivum
AAACCCTAATACTTCGAAAGAGATTATCCATTTTGTACACGAAGTGCATCCAGTTTTTGCCATAACCCTCTTAACTTTTTAGCACATGCTATGTGGGTGAAATGATGATACCATGCCAATTTTCAACCTCTTCAGAGTTCATCTGAAGTGCTTTTCAATTTTAGGGTCATATAGCTAAAAAATTTAGTAAATGCATAAAAAACAAATGAAGTCAGAAAGAGTTGAAAATTGATGATGTGGCTTTGAATGGTTCATTTTGAACACACAAAAAGTCTGGAGTTCAAATAAGTTCAAAAAATGTCCCTTTGTAAACAGATGAGTTTTCGTGCGAAACCCTTATACTTCGAAAGAGATTGTCCATTTTGTACACGAAGTGGATCCAGTTTTTGCCGTAACCCTCTCAACTTTTTAGCACATGCTATGTGGGTGAAATGATGGTACCATGCAAATTTTCAACCTCTTTAGAGTTCATCTGAAGTGCTTTTCAATTTCTGGGTCATTTAGCTTGAAAAATAGTAAGTACATGAAAAATAACAAATGAAGTCAGAAAGGGTTGAAAATTGAAGATGTGGCTTTGAATGGTTCATTTCGAACACACAAAAAGTCTGGAGTTCAAATAAGTTAAAAAAAAAAAGAAATCCCTTTGTAAACAGATGAGTTTTCGTCTGAAACCCTAATACTTCGACACAGATTGTCCGTTTTGTACACCAAGTGCACCCAGTTTTTGTCGTAACACTCTCAACTTTTTAGCACATGCTATGAGGGTGAAATGATGATACCATGCCAATTTTCAACCTCTTCAGAGTCATCTGAAGTGCTTTTCAATTTCAGGGTCATTTAGCTAAAAAAAAAT
>NW_025302695.1:0-853 GCF_018294505.1 Triticum aestivum
AGAAAGGATTGAAAAATGATGATGTGGCTTTGAATGGTGCATTTTGAACACACAAAAAGTCAGGAGTTCAAATAAGTTTTAAAAAATGAAATCCCTTTGTAACAGACGAGTTTCCGTATGAAATCCTCATACTTTGAAAGAGATTGTCCGTTTTGTACACGAAGTGCATCCAGTTTTTGCCGTAACCCTCTCAACTTTCTGGCACATGCTATGTGGTTGAAATGATGATACCATGCCAATTTCCAACCTTTTCAGAGTTCATTTGAAATGCTTTTCAATTTTAGGGTCTTATAGCTCAAATTGATTAGTAAATGCATGAAAAATAACAAATGAAGTCAGAAAGGATTGAAAAATAATGATTTGGCTTTGAATGGTGCATTTTGAACACACAAAAAGTCAGGAGTTCAAATAAGTTTAAAAAAATGAAATCCCTTTGTAACAGACGAGTTTCCGTATGAAATCCTCATACTTTGAAAGAGATTGTCCATTTTGTACACGAAGTGCATCCAGTTTTTGCCGTAACCCTCTCAACTTTCTCGCACATGCTATGTGGATGAAATGATGATACCATGCCAACTTCCAACCTTTTCAGAGTTCATTTGAAATGCTTTTCAATTTTAGGGTCCTATAGCTCAAAATGATTACTAAATGCATGAAAAATAACAAATGAAGTCAGAAAGGATTGAAAAATGATGATGTGGCTTTGAATGGTGCATTCTGAACACACAAAAAGTCAAGAGTTCAAATAAATTTTAAAAAATGAAATCCCTTTGTAACAGACGAGTTTCCGTATGAAATCCTGATACATTGAAAGAGATTGTCCGTTTTGTACACGAAGTGCATCCAGTTTCTG
>NW_025302696.1:0-853 GCF_018294505.1 Triticum aestivum
ACTGGATGCACTTCGTGTACAAACTGGACAATCTCTTTCGAAGTATCATGGTTTCTGACGAGAAGTCATCTGTTACATGGGCACTTCATTTTTTTAACTTATTACAATTTCGGACTTTTTTGCGTTCCGTACACACCATTCAAAGCGACGTCATCATATTTCAAAACTTTCTGACATCACTTGCTATTTTTCAGTCATTTACCGATTTGTTTAGAGAGCTAAATTACCGTGAAATTGAAAATCACTACAAAATGAACTCTGAAAAATGTTGAAACTTGGCATGGTATCATCATGTCACCCACATAGCATGTGCAATAGAGTAGAGAGGGTTACGGAAAAAACTGGACGCACTTCGTGTACAAACTCGACAATCTCTTTCGGAGTATCAGGGTTTCGGACGAGAACTCATCTGTTACACTGGCACTTCATTTTTTTTAACTTATTACAACTCCAGACTTTTTTTACGTTCCGTACGCACCATTCAAAGCGACGTCATCAATTTCCAAAACTTTCTGACATCATTTGCTATTTTTCAGTCATTTACCGATTTGCTTAGAGAGCTAAATGATCGTGAAATCGAAAATCACTACAAAATGAACTCTGAAAATGTCTAAACTTGGCATGGTATCATCATTTCACCCACATAGCATGGGCAAGAGAGTAGAGAGGGTTACAGCAAAAACTGGACGCACTTCGTGTACAAACTGGACAATCACTTTCGAAGTATCAGGGTTTCTGACGAGAACTCATCTGTTACACTGGCACTTCATTTTTTTAAACTTATTACAACTCCAGACTTTTTTGCGTTGCGTACACACCATTCAAAGCGACGTCATCAATTTTCAACACTTTC
>NW_025302697.1:0-853 GCF_018294505.1 Triticum aestivum
AACCCCAAGGCGCGCTTACGTGCCGGTCATCAATACTCATAGTTTTGGCTGATTCTGGCCCGTATCATGGACTATTACTCACTTTTTTGGGCCCCCGGAGTGATTTCCACGATTAACGAACCACGGGGTGCATTTACGTGTCGGTCATCCACACTCACAGTTTTGGCCGATTCTGGCCCGTTTCTTGGACTATTACTCTGTTTTTGGGTCTCGGCGTGATTTCCATGATTGACGAACACCGGGGTGCATTTATGTGTCGCTCATCAAACACTCGCAGTTTTGGCCGATTCTGGCCCATTTCGTGGAGTATTACGCACTGTTTTGTGGTATCGAAGTGATTTCAACAATTAACTAACTGCGGGGTGCGTTTACGTTTCGGTCATCAACACTTACATTTTTGTCCGATTCTTGCCTTTTTTGTATACTATTACTCACTGTTTTGGGGTCCCGGAGTGATTTCCACGATTAACGAACCCCGGCGTGCGTTTACGTGTCGGTCATCAACACTCATAGTTTTGGCCGATTCTGGCCCGTTTCGTGGACTATTGCTCACTTTTTTGGGGCCCCGGAGTGATTTCCACGATTAAGGAACCCTTGGGTGCGCTTACGGGTTGGTTATCAACACTCGCGGTTTTTGTCGATTCTGACCCGTTTCGTGGACTGTTACTCACCGTTTTGGGGCCCCAAAGCGATTTCCATGGTTGTTGAACCCCAAGGTGCGCTTAAGTGTAAGTCATCAACAATCGCAGTTTGGGCCGATTCTGGCCCGTTTCTTGGACTATTACTTAGTTATGGGGTCCCGAAATGACCCCGGGTTGTGTTTACGTGTCGGTCAGCAACACTCACAATTTTG
>NW_025302698.1:0-852 GCF_018294505.1 Triticum aestivum
GTTGGTCACGGGATCATGCATTGCGGTACGAGTAAAGAGACTTGCCGGTAACGAGATTGAACAAGGTATTGGGATACCGACGATCGAATCTCGGGCAAGTAACATACCGATTGACAAAGGGAATTGCATACGGATTGATTGAATCCTCGACACCGTGGTTCACCCGATGATATCATCGTGGAACATGTGGGAGCCAACATGGGTATCCAGATCCCGCTGTTGGTTATTGACCGGAGAGGCGTCTCGGTCATGTCTGCATGTCTCCCGAACCCGTAGGGTCTACACACTTAAGGTCCGGTGACACTAGGGTTGTAGAGATATATGTATGCGGAAACCCGAAAGTTGTTCGGAGTCCCGGATGAGATCCCGGACGTCACGAGAGGTTCCGGAATGGTCCGGAGGTGAAGAATTATATATAGGAAGTCCAGTTTTGGCCACCGGGAAAGTTTCGGGGGTTACCGGTATTGTACCGGGACCACCGGAAGGGTCCCGGGGGTCCACCGGGTGGGGCCACCTGTCCCGGAGGGCCCCGTGGGCTGAAAGTGGAGGGGAACCAGCCCCTAATGGGCTGGGGCGCCACTTTGGGCCTCCCCCCCATGCGCCTAGGGTTGGGAACCCTGGGGGGGGGGGGGAGTTCCCCCTTGCCTTGGGGGGCAAGGCAACCCCTTCCCCCCTTGGCCGCCGCCCCCCCCTTGGAGATCCCATCTCCAAGGGCTGCGCACCCCCCTTGGGGGCCTATATAAAGGGGGGGAGGGAGGGCAGCAGACTATACAGCCTTTGGCGCCTCCCTCCTCCCCTGCAACACCTCTCTCTCTCGCGCAGAAGCTCGGCGAAGCCCTGCCGGAGAGCCGC
>NW_025302699.1:0-852 GCF_018294505.1 Triticum aestivum
GCGTCCATCGTCGCTACCGCGACGATGTCCGCCTCGACTCGCGTTACCCTAAGATAGATAGGGTGGCAGTGGTGCCAGGTGCTCGTCTCGGCATCCGTCGTCGCTACCGCGACGATGTCCGCCTTGACTCGCGTTACCCTAAGATAGACAGGGTGACAGTGGTGTCACGTGCTCGTCTCGGCGTCCATCATCGCGTTACGCTAAGACAGGATGGCAGTGGTGTCACGTGCTCGTCTTGGCGTCCGTCGTCGCTACCGCGACGACGTCCGCCTCGACTCGCGTTACACTAAGATAGACAGGGTGACAATGGTGTCACATTGATAGAGGCAAAGGTGTCCCGTCTTTCGATGAGATGATGAATATCGCTTTGATGGTAGTCGACTTTGACGATCCGACTACGAACGTGCGAGGACGTCGCGCCTTAGCAATCGCTAAACCAACTCCGAGAGGTTATCGACCACGCCGGAGCACGATCAACCTGACCACGAGGGTCTGTTTCCTGCGAGCAAACGAAGAACAGGCAAGAAACTGAGATTGCAATCTGGATATTGCGAATATAAGATGAAAGCTTTATTGATCAAGGTGGGGTTCTGTGACGCCTTTGTCTGGTCGCTGAACACAAACGAAGTACGCGAAGTTGCAGCTATGGCGAACTTTTAATCTAAACAAAACCCAAAGTCTAAACGACGCCCTAAGGGCTGTATATATGGAGGAAGAGGGGGGGAATTTCGTGGCCCTTGAGGAAGGGGTCCGAAACCAACCCTATCTCTTGTTTCCCCACACATACGGACTCTAAAAACAGCCTATACTTATGTATTTCGAAATTACATGGGCCTGGCCCAATAATAAGGT
>NW_025302700.1:0-852 GCF_018294505.1 Triticum aestivum
CGTTTACATGTCGGTCATCAACACTCACATATTTGGCCGATTCTTGTCCGTTTCATGCACTATTACTCAGCATTTTGGGGACCCAGAGCGATTTCCACGATTGATGAACTCCGGGATGCGTTTATGTGTCCGTCGTCAACTCTCACAGTTTTGTCCAATTCTGACCCGTTTCGTGGACTATTACTCAACGTTTTGGGGTCCCGAAGCGATTTTCATAGTTGTTGAACCCCAAGGTGTGCTTACGTGTTGGTCATCAACACTTGCAGTTTTGGCCGATTCTGGCCCGTTTCATGGACTATTACTCACCGTTTTTGGGCCCCAAAGCGATTTCCATGGTTGTCGAACTCCAAGGTGCGCTTATGTGTCGGTCATCAACAATCACAGTTCGGGCTGATTCTGGCCCGTTTCTTGGATTATTACTCTGTTTTGGGGTCCCGGAGTCATTTCCACGATTGACGAACCTCAGGGTGCGTTTACATGTCGATCATCAACACTCACATATTTGGCCGATTCTTGTCCGTTTCGTGGACTATTACTCGCCGTTTTGGGGACCCAGAGCGATTTCCACGATTGATGAACCCCGGGGTGCGTTTATGTGTCCGTCGTCAACACTCACAGTTTTGTCCAATTCTGACCCGTTTCGTGGACTATTATTCACCGTTTTGGGGTCCCGAAGCGATTTCCATAGTTGTTGAACCCCAAGGTGTGCTTATGTGTTGGTCATCAACACTTGCAGTTTTGGCCGATTCTGGCCCGTTTCATGGACTATTACTCACCGTTTTGGGGTCCCAAAACGATTTCCATGGTTGTCGAACTCCAAGGTGTGCTTACGTGTTGGTCATCAACACTCGC
>NW_025302701.1:0-852 GCF_018294505.1 Triticum aestivum
ACCAACACCATAAGCACAACTTGGGGATCGACAACCATGGAAATTGCTTTGGGACCCCAAAATGGTGAGTAATAGTCCAAGAAACGGGCAAGAATCGGCCAAAACTACGATTTTTCATGACCAGCACGTAAACGCACCCCGGGATTCATGAATCATGGAAATCATTTAGGGACACCAAATCAATGAGTGATAGTCCACGAAACGGGCCAGAATCAGCCAAAACTGCGAGTGTTGATGACCGACACCTAAACACACCCCGGTGTTCGTCAATCGTGGAAATTACTCCGGGACCCCAAAATAGTGAGTAATAGTCCTAGAAACGGGCCAGAATCGGCCAAAACCGCGAGTGTTGATGACCGACACGTAAGCGCACCTTTGGGTTCAACAACTACAGACATTTCTTCGAGACCCCAAAACGGTGAGTAATAGTTCATGAAACGGGTCAGAATTTGCCAAAACTGTGTGTGTTGACCACAGACATGTAAACGCACCCCGGGGATCGTTAATCATGGAAATCACTCAGGGACCCCAAATCAGTGAGTAATAGTCCATGAAACATGCCAGAATCGGCCCAAACTGCGAGTGTTGTTGACCGACACATAAATGCACCCCGGTGTTCGTCAATCGTGGAAATCAGTCCGGGACCCCAAAACTGAGTAATAGTCCAAGGATCGGGCCAGAATCAGCCAAACTGTGATTATTGATGACCGACACGTAAACACACCATAGGGTTAAACAACCATGGAAATCGCTTTGGGACCCCAAAACAGTGAGTAATAGTCCATGAAACGGGTCAGAATTGACAAAAGCCGCGAGTGTTGATGACCGACACCTAAACGCATCCCGGGGTTC
>NW_025302702.1:0-852 GCF_018294505.1 Triticum aestivum
GACGCAGTCCCAGCGGCGGGGACGGGCGCCGGTGTTGGGGGCCGGCCCGATCTAGTTCCGGATCGGGGGGGATGGGATCGAGTGGAGGGGGGTTAGGGTTTAGGTGACCCTGGGAGGGTTATGGGGACTGGGGTGGGCCGGCCGGTGGCCAGCTGGGCCGAGGCCCAGCGGGGAGGGGGGTTGTTTTTTTGTTTTTCTCTTTTCTTTTTGTAATTTGTTTTTCTTTTTTGTTTGTTTTAGTTTTAGTTCTTTTTCCTTTTCTGTTTTATTTTAGTTACACTTTATTCTTAGTTCAGTAAAATATGACAATAGCTCCAAATTAGTGTTCCAAAACAAACCACTACCCTAAAAAGTTTTACCTCAAGATAAAATAGTTTATGATTTTATAAAATATCAAAGGCATTTATTTAATAGTTTTACCTACTGTTTTAATCATTTAAGTGCATTTAAACTTTTTATAAAAATGTTGTTCCTTCACCATAACTACCTACGCAATATTTGTCATGATCCGAACATTTTAGTTTTAACATCTGAAAACTTTTGTTGTTTGCTTTTATTTAAATTTTGAATTTGTTTCGGTTCTGAACCATCGAGAGTTTATCAACAGTAACGGGGTGATGTGGCATCGTTAACGAAGGATTACTGTAGCTTAATTATCCGGGCGTCACAATTCTCCTCCACTACAAGAAATCTCGTCCCGAGATTTAGGAGGTGGGGTAAGGGGGAAAGTTCTGGTTACGAAAATATAACGGATCTTCTCGAAGAAGTTAATCCCTTTCATTGATGTCTTCAATTCTTTATTCCTATGCATCATGATGATGTTGTCGTCCTTTCTTCGGGGAACTCCATCGT
>NW_025302703.1:0-852 GCF_018294505.1 Triticum aestivum
GGACGATTCTAAATCGCAAACCGGATACGTGTTTACATTAAACGGTGGAGCTGTCAGTTGGTGCAGTTCTAAACAAAGCGTCGTAGCGGGATCTACATGTGAAGCGGAATACATAGCTGCTTCGGAAGCAGCAAATGAAGGAGTCTGGATGAAGGAGTTCATATCCGATCTAGGTGTCATACCTAGTGCATCGGGTCCAATGAAAATCTTTTGTGACAATACTGGTGCAATTGCCTTGGCAAAGGAATCCAGATTTCACAAAAGGACCAAACACATCAAGAGACGCTTCAACTCCATCCGGGATCTAGTCCAGGTGGGAGACATAGAGATTTGCAAGATACATACGGATCTGAATATTGCAGACCCGTTGACTAAGCCTCTTCCACGAGCAAAACATGATCAGCACCAAAGCTCCATGGGTGTTAGATTCATGACAGTGTAATCAAGATTATTGACTCTAGTGCAAGTGGGAGACTGAAGGAAATATGCCCTAGAGGCAATAATAAAGTTATTATTTATTTCCTTATAATCATGATAAATGTTTATTATTCATGCTAGAATTGTATTTTCCGGAAACATAATACATGTGTGAATGCATAGACAAACAGAGTGTCACTAGTATGCCTCTACTTGACTAGCTCGTTAATCAAAGATGGTTATGTTTCCTAACCATGAACAATGAGTTGTTATTTGATTAACGAGGTCACATCATTAGTAGAATGATCTGATTGACATGACCCATTCAATTAGCTTAGCACCCGATCGTTTAGTATGTTGCTATTGCTTTCTTCATGACTTATACATGTTCCTATGACTATGAGATTATGCAACTCCCGTTTACCGGAGGAACAC
>NW_025302704.1:0-852 GCF_018294505.1 Triticum aestivum
TTTTTATTTTTTCCTGAAATGTTCCAGGGCGGGCCCCACGTGCCATAGGCACATGGGCCTATCGGGCGCCGCTTAGCGAGCGCGGGCGCAGGACGTGGCCCGAGCGGGCACACGTCGAGGTGCGGGCGGACCCGGCAAGGCACCGGAGCAGGGGGCGGTGGCCACGGCGAGCCCATGGCCGGAGCGGGGCGCGCCGGCCGTGGCCTGTGCAGAGGCGGCCGCGGGGAGGATCGCTGGGGGCCGGCGCCATCGGCCCTGGCCGCGGCCGTTTGCAGAGGAGGCGGGGGCGCAGGGGGTGAGCGCCGGCGGGGGAGCAGGGGGACGGAGGCGAGGGCGCCGTCAACGGGGCGAGCAACGAGCGGTGGTGCTCGCGCGGGGATAGAGGGGAGAGGGAACCGGCGCGAGAGTGAGGCAACGGTGCGGGGCGAGGCCACGGTGAGCGCGGGCCACCGTGAGCGCGGCCGGGGCGCGTCTTGAGGCCGGACGGGGGAGACGTGGGCGGAGGCGTCGAATGCACGGGGCGGCCGGCGTGGTGCGGCGCCGTGAGGTCAGGCGGGGACGTGGCCGGGCGAGGGAGACAGAGGAGAGGAGGGGCTCACGATGGCAGTAGGGATTTCGGGCAGCTGGCTCGACGGAGCTCGTTGAGGTCCGACGAGGGAGATCCGGCGACGGCGATGTAGCTCCGGGCGGGGGCGTCGGGGCGGCGTTCCAGGCATCAGCAGTCGACGGAGGGCGGGTGCACGGCGTAGGGGGCGGGCGACGGTGGTCGGGGCACGGGGATCGGGCGCAGGGAGCTCCTCTCCCTGGCGCGATGTGTGTGTGTGCGCGCGCGTCTGCGAGCTGGAGGGGATC
>NW_025302705.1:0-852 GCF_018294505.1 Triticum aestivum
ATGCTATGTGGATGGAATGATGATACCATGCCAACTTTCAACCTTTTCAGAGTTCATTTGAAATGCTTTTCAATCTTAGGGTCTTATAGCTCAAAATAATTAGTAAATGCATGAAAAATAACAAATGAAGTCAGAAAGGATTGAAAAATGATGATGTGGCTTTGAATGGTGCATTTTGAACACACAAAAAGTCAGGAGTTCAAATAAGTTTTAAAAAACGAAATCCCTTTGTAACAGACGAGTTTCCGTATGAAATCCTGATACTTTGAAAGAGATTGTCCGTTTTGTACACGAAGTGCATCCAGTTTTTGCCGTAACCCTCTCAACTTTCTTGCACATGCTATGTGGATGAAATGATGATACCGTGCCAACTTTCAACCTTTTAAGAATTCATTTGAAATGCTTTTCAATTTTAGGGTCTTATAGCTCAAAATAATTAGTAAATGCATGAAAAATAACAAATGAAGTCAGAAAGGATTGAAAAATGATGATGTGGCTTTGAATGGTGCATTTTGAACACACAAAACGTCAGGAGTTCAAATAAGTTTTAAAAAATGAAATCCCTTTGTAATAGCGAGTTCCGTATGAATTCCTGATAATTTGAAAGAGATTGTCCGTTTTGTACACGAAGTGCATCGAGTTTTTGCCGTAACCCTCTCAACTTTCTTGCACATGCTATGTGGATGGAATGATGATACCATGCCACCTTTCAACCTTTTCAGAGTTCATTTGAAATGCTTTTCAATTTTAGGGTCTTATAGCTCAAAATAATTAGTAAATGCATGAAAAATAACAAATGAAGTCAGAAAGGATTGAAAAATGATGATGTGGCTTTGAATGGTGCATTTTGAA
>NW_025302706.1:0-852 GCF_018294505.1 Triticum aestivum
GGTGGGTCGTCGGCGGCGGTGGAGTGAGGGAGGGTGCGGTGGGTCGTCGGCGGCGGCGGAGCGGGGGAGGGTGCGGGCCGGGGGTCGGCGGCGGTGGTGGAGCAGGGGGAGGGTGCGGGGGGTGCTCGGTGGCGAGGGGGATCTGGCGAGGGGGATAGCTATCGAGTGGGAGGGGGATCGAGATCGAGTGTCCTCATGAATATTCAATATTTTTTCATATGGAATATGAAAAAATATCATCAAATTTGAAAAAATATTCATGAATTCAAAAAGTGCCCATGAAATTTAAAAATATTCATGATATCAAAAAGTAAAAAAAGTGCCCATGAAATCTTGGAGCCTTATGCTTGTCTCTTTATTGCATAAGATGCAAGCTCCATATAATTGCTTTACTTTATCTCTATGCGATAGCAATAGTTGCAAAAGCAATAGTTGGCGAGACGACCATGTGACGACACGTTGATAGAGATCAAGATGATGGAGATCGTGGTGTCATGCCGGTGACGATGGAGATCATGACGGTACTTTGGAGATGGAGATCAAAGGCACAAGATAATAATGGCCATATCTTGTCACATATTTTGATTGCATGTGATGTTTATCTTTTATGCATCTTATTTTGCTTAGTACAACGGTAGTATTATGAGATGATCCCTCACTAAATTTAAAGGTATAAGTGTTCTCCCTGAGTATGCACCATTGCTACAGTTCGTCGTGCCAAGACACCATGTGATGATCGGGTGTGATAAGCTCTACGTTCACATACAACGGGTGCAAGCCAGTTTTGCACATGCAAAATACTCGGGATAAACTTGATGAGCCTAGCATATGCAGATATGGCCTTGGAACACT
>NW_025302707.1:0-852 GCF_018294505.1 Triticum aestivum
TACACGAGGTGCGTCCAGTTTTCACCGTGACCCTCTCTACTCTTTTGCACATGCTATGCGGGCGAAATGATGATACCATGCCAAGTTCCAACATTTTCAGAGTTCATTTTGTAGTGATATTCAATTTCACCGTCATTTAGCTCTCTAAACAAATCGGTAAATGACTGAAAAACAGCAAATGATGTCAGAATGTGTTGGAAATTGATGATGTCGCTTTGAATGATGCATACTGAATGCAAAAATAGGCTGGAGTTCAAATAAGTTTAAAAAACATTGAAGTGCCCGTGTAACAGATGAGTTCTCGTCCGAAACCCTGATACTCCGAAAGAGATTGTCCAGTTTTCGCCGTGACCCTCTCTACTCTTTTGCACATGCTATGCGGGCAAAATGATGATACCATGCCAAGTTCCAACATTTTCAGAGTTCATTTTGTAGTGATATTCAATTTCACCGTCATTTAGCTCTCTAAACAAATCGGTAAATGACTGAAAAACAGCAAATGATGTCAGAACGTGTTGGAAATTGATGACGTCGCTTCGAATGATGCATACTGAATGCAAAAATAGGCTGGAGTTCAAATAAGTAAAAAACATTGAAGTGCCCGTGTAACAGATGAGTTCTCGTCCGAAACCCTGATACTCCGAAAGAGATTGTCCAGTTTGTACACGAGGTGCGTCCAGTTTTCGCCGTGACCCTCTCTACTCTTTTGCACATGCTATGCGGGCGAAATGATGATACCATGCCAAGTTCCAACATTTTCAGAGTTCATTTTGTAGTGATATTCAATTTCACCGTCATTTAGCTCTCTAAACAAATCGGTAAATGACTGAAAAACAGCAAATGATGTCAGAA
>NW_025302708.1:0-852 GCF_018294505.1 Triticum aestivum
ACCAGTGCAGAGTTGGGGGTGCGAACGCTTGGGGGGGTCTAGGCCCCTGCTCCCCCCCCCTGTCTCCGCCCCTGCCCGACGGTGCCACGCTGGCAGCCTGTCACACCCTAGCTAGTTATGCATTAGAGTGTTGCATCATGTTTACTTTTTCATCAGAAACTTGAAATGGGGATGACAGAACCCCCAGTCCCCTCTGAAACCAACTAGGGTTACTAAAATAATTTTTCAATGAACCTGAAATGCCCTTCTAAAATGCCCATCATTTTTGTCTTGGTTCAGAACCTCTGCCAAAAGTGGTGCACATTTTCCTAGGCCATCCTAGGGTTTTTGAATTAAATCATAAATATTGGAATTTGGGCATTTAAAATAATATAAAATATTTAAATGCTCAAATATCTCCAAACTAAAATGTTCCATGTTGGAAATAATCCAACTATGGACCAGGAGCAATTTGGTGATTTTTGAAGTTGTCTAGGTATTTTATTAAATTCAACAAAGTTGCAGATATATTAAATAAAATACAGAAACAGAAAAAGAAGGGAAAAACTTACCTGGCGCCACCGCAGGCCCACCAGCCAGCCCACCTGGCCGGCCCAGCCCGGCCACCGCTCCAGCGAGCTGCTTGGCTCGCCAGGCAGGCAGCCAAGGTGCTCGGCGGCGGCACCGCAGCTCGCCACGCAGCTGCTCGCCGCCTCGCCGCCTCCCTCGCCCGGCTAACGCCGTGAACCGGCCTCCCTCTCTCCCCCCGAACCCCCCAGACACCCCCTCTCCTCTCCAGCTCCTCCCCCTCGCACGCCCCAGCCATGGCCGACGCCACCGTCGCCGCACCACCGTCGTAGCCGTGTTCCCCGT
>NW_025302709.1:0-852 GCF_018294505.1 Triticum aestivum
GGCCCAGCCAGCTGGCTGGCCCAGCCAGCAGCCGGCCCAGCCCACCTCCCTCCTCTGTCGTCTTCGTCCCGACAGAGGGAGGGGAGTGTGGCCGGCGCGCGCGCGCGCCACCGCGCCACGCCACCTGCTCGCCTGCTTGCCTGCCCTCCCCTCCTCGCTCGACGCCCTGGACGACGCCACGCCTCTCCCCCTGCTCTCTCTCACTCTCCCCCGGCTCTCCTCTCCTCTCCCTCGCTCTCTCTCTCTCACGGCCGAACACCACCGTCGCCGCCGTTCGCCATAGCCATCGTCTCCGGCCACCCCTCGCTCCCCCCGACTAGCTCAGAAGCTCCGCCTCGACTCCCTCTTCCTCCCCACCGCTCCACGGGTCCCCGGAAGCCCTGCATCGCCGCCACGTCGCCGTTCCCCTCTTCGGGCTCCGACCGTCGTCGCCGTCGAATTCACCGTCACCAGCGCGTCCCCGAGCCCGCTAACCATCCCTGTAGCTCCGCGGTGAGCCCCCGGATCGTTTCCCCCTTCTTCCCTGGTCTCTTTCGACTTCTAGGCCCTAGCCCCACCTCGGCCGAGAGCTCCACGCCGCCGGCGATGTCGCCGTCGTGGCCACGGTCGCCGTAGCGCCCAACCGAGCACACCATCGTGCTCCCCACCTCACCAGGAGCACGCAGCACGCACCAACGCCTCCCCAAACCCCCTGCAACACTGATCCCGACCGCACCCGAACTCCGGCCGCCGCAGCCGAGCTCGCCGCCGTCAACTCCGGCCACCCCGAGCCCAACCACCACCACCAATAGTCGCGGCTCAACCTCAGCAACACGTAGATGCCTTCCGCCGTCCATTTGGTTGCCGGAATGG
>NW_025302710.1:0-852 GCF_018294505.1 Triticum aestivum
AACGCAAGCAAAACCGCGCAAAATGGTGCCCGTAGCGAATTTCCGAGCGTCTCCGGCGAACTCGCCGACGCGGAGAGCTCGCCGGCGCAACTCCGGCGCCGCCCGCCGACGTGGCTGGCCTGGGGCCACCCCAGAGCCACTGCCAGTGGGCCCCGTGGGTCCCAGTTGACTGGGTTGACCCAGTCAACTGCTGACCAGGCAGCCCAGTGCCACTGACACGTGGGCCCCACCGTCTATATTAATTAATTAAAATGTTTTAATAATTAAAACCTAATTAGTTACTAATTAGAGACTGACATGTGGGGCCCAGTAACTATTTAACCTCAAATTAGTTTAATTTAAACTATGTTAATTAACAGTGGCTGACATGTGGGCGCCACCTGTTTGGTTTGATTGGTCAGCTGACTTGTTGACCTGCTGACGTCAGCATTGCACCATGCTGATGTCATAATTCCCTTTTCTGTTAATTTAAATAATTCCAGAAAATGGTTTAATCTTTGAAAATTCATATAAAATAATCCGTAACTCGGATGAAAATGTTTTCTACATGAAAGTTGCTCAGAACGACAAGACGAATCCGAATACGCAGCCCTTTCGTTCACCACACGGCCCTAGCATAGTGAACCTGCAACATTTCACCTCCGGTCCATCTGTCCGAAAACGCGAAACATCGGGAATACTTTCCCGGATGTCCCCCCCCCCTTCGCCGGTAACACCTACTACCGCGTTAGGGCACACCTAGCACTGCTCATTGTCATGTCACGCATCGTCATGCTTATGTTTGCATTGTATTTACTGTTTCTTCCCCCTCTTCTCTCCGGTAGATTACGAGACCGACGCTGCTGCTGCCCA
>NW_025302711.1:0-852 GCF_018294505.1 Triticum aestivum
TCATTTGAAATGCTTTTCAATTTTAGGGTCTTATAGCTCAAAATAATTAGTAAATGCATGAAAAATAACAAATGAAGTCAGAAAGGATTGAAAAATGATGATGTGGCTTTGAATGGTGCATTTTGAACACACAAAAAGTCAGGAGTTCAAATAAGGTTTAAAAAATGAAATCCCTTTGTAACAGACGAGTTTCCGGATGAAATCCCGATACTTTGAAAGAGATTGTCCGTTTTGTACACGAAGTGCATCCAGTTTTTGCCGTAACCCTCTCAACTTTCTTGCACATGCTATGTGGATGAAATGATGATATCATGCCAACTTTCAACCTTTTCAGAGTTCATTTTAAATGCTTTTCAATTTTAGGGTCTTATAGCTCAAAATAATTAGTAAATGCATGAAAAATAAAAAATGAAGTCAGAAAGGATTGAAAAATGATGATGTGGCTTTGAATGGTGCATTTTGAACACACAGAAAGTCAGGAGTTCAAATAAGGTTTAAAAAATGAAATCCCTTTGTAACACACGAGTTTTCGGATGAAATCCTGATACTTTGAAGGAGATTGTCCGTTTTGTACACGAAGTGTATCCAGTTTTCGCCGTAACCCTCTCAACTTTCTTGCACATGCTATGTGGATGAAACGATGATATCATGCCAAATTTCAACCTTTTCAGAGTTCATTTGAAATGCTTTTCAATTTTAGGGTCCTATAGCTCAAAATAATTAGTAAATGCATGAAAAATAACAAATGAAGTCAGAAAGGATTGAAAAATGATGATGTGGCTTTGAATCGGGCATTTTGAACACACAAAAAGTGAGGAGTTCAAATAAGGTTTAAAAAATGAAATCCCTTTG
>NW_025302712.1:0-852 GCF_018294505.1 Triticum aestivum
GGGACCAATAGGCAACCACACGTCAGCATTTCTGTGGCTGGGGTTTTTGTTTTTTTTTGAAAAGGGGGGGGGGTTTGGGGGGTTTTGGGGGGTTAATTTAGGTGTTTCATATATTGTGCTATAGCTAGCTAATTAATAGAGAGAAGTGTCCTCTCTTTTGTCCGTGCTTGGTCGACGCTACGTACCATACATACGTATAGAGAGGACTAGCTAGACACGCTAGCTAGCTAGTAAGCAAACAGAAGATCGTCATGAACATATATGCATACAGAGAGAAGTGATATCAAGGGGGTAATACCGACAACGATGAGATACATACACGGGAGAAATTAATGTTATCGGGGAGGGGGTATATCGACCCCCCCCCCCACGTATTGAAGTTATCGGGAGGGGGTATATGGACCCCCCCCCTCATGTTGAAGTTATTGGGAGGGGTATATCGATGATGACAGAGGAGAAGATCGAAGAAAAAAAAGAAGAAAAAAAGAGGAGAAGAAGAAAAGAATAGAGAAGTAGAAGAAAAAATAGAATATTTTCTATTTTTTCTTCTTCTCCTCTATTTCTTTCTTCTTCTCCTCTTCTTTTTCTTCTTTTTTCCTCTTCTTATTTATTTCTCCTCTTCTTCCTCACCTCTTCTTCTCCTTTCTTCCTCTTCTTATTTTCCTTTTTCCTCTCCTTCTTTTTCTTCTTCTTCCTTCTTTCTAGCTAGATATATAAAACTTTTCTAAAAATGTAACTTTTGCATATATAAAACTTTTTTCTTCTTCTTCCTTTCTTCCTTCTCTTCCTTCGTCCTAAATATATAAAACTTTTCTAAAAATGAAACTAACCTAAAATTAATGTACTAAATCA
>NW_025302713.1:0-852 GCF_018294505.1 Triticum aestivum
CACATATTGGCTGGCGTTTTCCACAGCTTGTCAAGCTCCTCTTTCAGCAGCCCCAGATACAGATTGATGTCGTTCCCTAGTTGTTTCGGCCCTTCAATTAGCATACTCATGTGAATGTACTTCCTCTTCATGCACAACCAGGGGGGAAGGTTGTACATCCACACAAACACAGGCCAGGTGCTATGTGTGCTTCTCTGGCTGCCAAACGGATTGACTCCATCGGTGCTCGCGCCCAGCACGATGTTCCTTGGATCGTTCCCAAATTCTGGGTATTCGAAGTT
This sequence comes from Triticum aestivum, assembly GCF_018294505.1. Lineage (NCBI taxonomy): Eukaryota > Viridiplantae > Streptophyta > Magnoliopsida > Poales > Poaceae > Triticum > Triticum aestivum. Next base: position 282 of record NW_025302713.1, read on the forward strand.
CAACGCTTTCCACTGGCTCGCATCCTTAGGGTGACTCAGCATCTTGTCTTTTTTATCTATCTTCGGATCATTTGCGTCATCTTCTCGCTTCTTCTCCTCCCTATCCGCGTGCCAACGCAGGAGCTTTGCTACATTAGGATCCGCAAAATACCGCTGCAGACGAGGAGTGATCGGAAAGTACCACACCACTTTTCGAGGAGCTTTCTTCCTCTTCTTGTATCGAGTGACACCGCACACCGGACATATGGTAGACTCCGCGTGCTCGTCCCGATAAATGATGCAATTGTTCATGCACACATGGTATTTCATGTGCGGTAAATCCAGAGGACACACGATTTTCTTCGCCTCCTCCAAACTGGTCGGGCACTTGTTCCCCTTGGGAAGACGTTCGTGCCAGAATGACATGTTCTCGTCGAAGCATGCGTCGGTCATTTTGTGTTTTACCTTCATCTCCAGAGCCATGAGCGTTACTTTCAGGCGGGTATCCTCGGGCCTGCATCCTTCATACAATGGAGTAACCGCGTCTAACTCAAGTTGATCCATCTTGGCTTTCTCTCGGGCGGCAGCTCTT
>NW_025302714.1:0-852 GCF_018294505.1 Triticum aestivum
ACGTGGCGGCGCGGGCCGGCCGCGGGCGGCGGGGGCTGGCGGTTCGGCCGGTGGTGGCTGGCGGCTCAGGGGGTGGACTTTGATGATGATCTGAAGGCCCTTGATTTCGTATCCAACGGCTGGAAAATCTAATGACCAAAGATGAAAAAGTCAGTCGACTGACGTGTAGCCTCACCCCGCACGTACACATGCACGCACGCAATACACGCACGCATGCATGCGTGCAACACTGACATGTACACATAACGAACACACGCACGCATGCAAGCGTGCAACACTGACGCGTACACATGCACTCACGAACACACGCACGTACACACCCATGCATGCAACCCTGAAACGTACCCTTGCACACATGCAACACGCGCACGCCTGCATGCACATAGCACACGATGCAAGACACACGCTCAACCTATACGTGCATGCACCCTTTGTTAAGGACATGGATTGTTATGGGTATTAATCAATCTTATCTGTGATAAGCAGAACATTGATGCCTCCAGCGGTCTTTATGAATCACAACGTATTGAACGGGCTAGTAGTAGGCTTATCTACATGAAAAAGATGACGTCACACTCAATGAACAATCATCAGTTTATGAAATGCCCGCTTCTGACCGCCCTGGGCCACCAAAGGTTCCTCTGCTGTGCGCTGCCTACGTTGGGTCACTGATATGTAGGCCATGTACCCAAAGAGTCCACACGTCAGTGGAAGAATGGCGCGGTGTCCTACGTTAGAGTCGAGGGCGCCACTCGCTGCATGCCCGGCTGAACACGCCTCCTTGCCGCATTCAAACACCTCTAGAAAACCCGCCCGTGTGGAAGCAGAGAAACCCACTCTGGACAAACGTCC
>NW_025302715.1:0-852 GCF_018294505.1 Triticum aestivum
GTACATGCTTGGCCTTAAATGAGAGATTGATCTTTGATGTTGAGGTATCATGCATGGCAAGATGTTTTGTAGCATTTGACTTTAACTCTTCAAATAGTTGGAAGGTTGATATGATGTCATCTGGAGTCATTTCCTTTAATCCATGGTGTTGTATTATGTCCCACACCATTTGGTGATGATATGGAGCAAGAGCATGAAGCAACTTGTCCATGAGAAATTGCTTAGTCAAGTTCAATCCATCTTCTGTCTTGGCACACTCACAAGACTCGATGTCAGCGGTGAGAGTCATGAAACGCTCAAGGAGATTCTTGGGAGATTCACCTTTTTCAATACAATAGTTTTGCAATTGACCCTTGGCAATTTCATATTGAGCAACCGAAGAGTGGAGGTACCAGTCTTGGTCCTCACAATGGTATCCCATAATTCCTTGGCACTTGTGATGTGTATGTATGGTCTCCTTTGCTTGTCAGTCATGCCGCTCCTTATGCACATGGTTGCTGTGTCATTGAGATTCTTGTTGTATATATCTCTTGGTGTAAGATTCTTCTAGTCAACAGCGTGGTAACCATACTCCAAGATCTCCAACATCTCATCATTCCCATATCGAAGATGGTCATGCATAGCAACTCTCCACAAAGCAAAATCGGTAGCTTCGTCAAGTAAAGGAGGTTTGCCTTGAGGGTTATACTTTGGTTTCTCTATTTGAGGTCTTGCATAAAGCCAAGGAACACTGGAGTGTTCATTACTAGGAGGTTATTGGCCAAATGAAGGAGTAGGCACTGTTGGCCTCGAGGCCGCACCACCAGAAAGTGGTGCAAGCATCGTGGTCAATGTGGCTAGTCTCATTTGGAC
>NW_025302716.1:0-852 GCF_018294505.1 Triticum aestivum
GTAAATATATTACTTACACGTGCATTTTGTTTTGCAAGCGGCGCGAAAAAAATTAAAAAGGGAATTCAACACGAGGACTTCCCAGGAGGTCACCCATCCTAGTACTACTCTCGCCCAAGCACGCTTAACTTCGGAGTTCTGATGGGATCCGGTGCTTTAGTGCTGGTATGATCGCATCCAACATGTTACCCCGGTCTTAGTCCCTTATCCTTGCCCCTCCCAGCTCCACTACAAAGACGATTGCACATTGCTTTGGCCGCTCCCTCTCAACTACGGAGACGAGTTTAACGCGGTTTCCACCCCTCCCTCTCAACCGCACCAGTGCACGCTTGCCGCGCCAAAACGCCGACGCTGGACCCGTGAATCGTGAGCACCCAGCTATGACTTACCGCACTCGTGCAAAATAATAAAACACGGTAAATATATTACTTACACGTGCGTTTTGTTTTGCAAGCGGCGCGAAAAAGATTAAAAAGGGAATGCAACACGAGGACTTCCCAGGAGGTCACCCATCCTAGTACTACTCTCGCCCAAGCACGCTTAACTTCGGAGTTCTGATGGGATCCGGTGCTTTAGTGCTGGTATGATCGCATCCGACATGTTACCCCGGTCTTCGTCCCTTATCCTTGCCCCTCCCAGCTCCACTACAAAGACGATTGCACATTGCTTTGGCCGCTCCCTCTCAACTACGGAGACGAGTTTAATGCGGTTTCCACCCCTCCCTCTCAACCGCACCAGTGCACGCTTGCCGCGCCACAACGCCGACGCTGGACCCGTGAATCGTGAGCACCCAGCTATGACTTACCGCACTCGTGCAAAATAATAAAACACGGTAAATATATTACTTACACG
>NW_025302717.1:0-852 GCF_018294505.1 Triticum aestivum
ATCTAGTGTTGCTTCTGAAATTAAATTGAAAAGTGCATGTTTATTTGCCACCAAATCTGATATTGATGAGCTAGATTTCAGCAAATCTGTTTGCTATGCTTTTGTGTGCAAAGAGGCATTATTTTCATTCGAGGACGTGCCTTCCTCTTTGCCTCCTGTTGTCACTAACATTTTGCAGGAGTTCGCTGACGTTTTTCCACAAGACGTACCACCGGGATTACCACCTATTCGAGGGATTGAGCATCAGATTGACTTAATTCCCGGTGCTTCACTGCCAAACCGTGCACCATACCGTACCAATCCAGAGGAGACGAAGGAGATTATGCGTCAAGTACAAGAGCTTCTTGACAAAGGTTATATACGCGAATCCCTTAGTCCTTGTGCTGTTCCTATTATTCTAGTGCCAAAAAAGGATGGTACATCACGTATGTGTGTTGATTGTAGATGCATTAATAATATTACTATTCGTTATCGTCATCCTATTCCTAGGCTAGATGATATGCTTGATGAATTGAGTGGCTCTACAATATTCTCCAAAGTTGATTTGCGTAGTGGCTACCATCAAATTCGTATGAAATTGGGAGATGAATGGAAAACAGCATTTAAAACTAAGTTTGGATTATATGAGTGGTTAGTCATGCCTTTTGGGTTAACTAATGCACCTAGTACTTTCATGAGATTAATGAACGAAGTTTTACGTGCTTTCATTGGACGATTTGTGGTAGTTTACTTTGATGACATATTGATTTATAGCAGATCTTTGGAAGAACATTTGGAACATTTACGTGATGTTTTTATTGCTCTACGTGATGCACGTTTGTTTGGTAACCTTGGGAAGTGCACCTTTTGCAC
>NW_025302718.1:0-852 GCF_018294505.1 Triticum aestivum
TGTAAATATGCCACAACCACATTTAACTTGGCACACAAAGTAAAATAGTTTGCGATGATTTATTATTATAAAAGATTTTAAATATTTGTTTTTGCTACTGTTTTGTTCATTTTAGAGTACTTAAATATTTTATAAAAGTGTGATTTCTCCACCACAATTACCTATGCATTATTTGGTTCACTTCGAACATTTTAGTTTCAATATCCGAAAACTTTTAATTGTTTGACTTGATTTTGAATTTGAATTTTGAATCAGTTTTTTTAACTAACCCGAGATTAACTACAGTGACAGAGGTGATGTGGCATCATTAATGAGGTTACTGTAGCCTAATTATCCGGGCGTCACAATTCTCCTCCACTACAAGAAATCTCGTCCCGAGATTTAAGAGGTAGTGAAAGGGGGAAAGGTTTTGGTTACGAATATAGCGGGTCTTCTCGATATTGGCTGCTCTTCTCGAAGAGATCGATCCATTACATTGATGTCTTCATTCCACTGCTTCAGGTCATCATTATGAAGTCGTCATCCTTTCCTTGGGGGTTCCATCGTACTTACGAATAGGTAATGGGGTAGATCGGCAACGACAGAATGCTACGAGGGTAATAATCTGGGATTAACCCATGAATGAGCCTATGAGTACCTCTCGAGTTGAACAAATAAAACACCTCGCGAGTAAAGTTCGAATGTATAATAAGAAGTTTCAAGTAGCCAGGCAATCATCCAATGCCTAGTCAGAAGGTGAAATAGCTTCAGGGCAACATGAATAAGTATTGCGTCTGATACCAGAATAGATCACTAGGAATGTGGCTCGTGAATTGCATACGAAGCCAAGCGCGAGGAGTAATTTTGGAAACA
>NW_025302719.1:0-852 GCF_018294505.1 Triticum aestivum
ATATGCAACTTGTTCAAAAGAGTCGAAACCCCCTCCAGTACGCCTCGGGCCTCCTTTTATGGGAAAAAGGGGGTGCCACAATGGCATATAGGAGGTGGAAAGTGCATACGGTGGTTGAGTCTATCCTCTGGCACCGTCAGACAAACGCATTTAATGCGCTGCCGACGTGCCCTTCTTGCTGTCGCCGCTTCGCCTCGCTTCAACATGCGTCCAGGCCAGCCGGCGTGCAGCGGCATGTAGGCTGGCAGGCTGCTGAGCTGGTGCGGTGGCAGGGTCTTCACGAAGATTTGCATGCCACCACGCGGGTGCTTGCTGAGCTGGTCTAGAGGCCGCACGTCGCCACGAAGGTGCGTGCCTAGCTGGCTGGGCTGGCAGCTGCATGGGAATGGCGGTGGAGTCTTGGCAGGTGCGGGCCAGGCCGTGGCCCCGCTGATGTCCTTGGCAAGGGTCTTGCTGGGGCCCCGGCAAGGGTCTTGCCGTGGCACCGTGGTCGTCCCCGACAAGGATCTTTCTGGAGGTCTCGTGGATATCCTCGGCAAGGATCTTGTCGAGGATCGTCGTCTTCTGGTCCTTATCTTATCTGGTGTGTTCTTGATCTTCACGAAGATCTGCATGCCACCATGGAGGTGCCTCCCGAGCCTTGGTTCCAATGTGGCTGGTGGCATTGGAAACCTTGTGTTCAAGGGTGGTGCGCTTCGCTGGCGTCGGGCAGGTTGCTCCGGCAAGGTTCTTGCCGGGGCCGTCGGCAAGGGTCTTGCCGGGGGAGTCCACCTCGCCCTCTTCCTCTTTGTGTCTCTGTCTTGGCATTGCTTTGATTGTCTTGTGACTTTGGCTTCCCTCCTCTGCCCTCCT
>NW_025302720.1:0-852 GCF_018294505.1 Triticum aestivum
GTCCCGAGCAAGCATAGCAGTGCGGCCCCGACCCCAGCCCTCGCTAGATGGCGATATCGGTACCACGCGTACATAATTACGCCTTAAAGATACCATGGGCATAAGGGGAGGGGCACAACTACGGCACACCCAGAATGCGGCTCAACCGCACTAAGGGGCTCACTATTCCGCTGTTTACTTTTTATACAATTTCAGGACCCAACTATTCGGAAGTCCTGTCCAGCAATACACTCGCCGAACACACGATGCAACAGCCAGGGAGAAAACAAGCCGCGTCAAAAGTCCAGGTGGTCTCTATAACGAGTTTAATACCTGTTTTACTTACAATCCCGCAGCTTACCCCCTGGAGGGGAACATGTCAAATACTCCCATCTCTTGCTTACCGCACCTCTTGTATCGTTCTGCTTTCACAAGCAGCCCATTTTTAATAAACAATATATAGCTCTTACCTATTATTGTACTTATCTATTTTTTTATATACAAATATGTTTAGTCATGACATTGTGCAACCGTACACTTTGGTGCAGACAATACACCAGGGGCTTACAACACCCCATAACATGGTGTGAGAAGACCAAACACTCTCACGAGTGCGGCACCCCGAACTTATAGCACTATATGCATCGGCTCCGAATCATGTCTTTGGTCAATAGTTGGGTTTGCCCGGCTCCCATGTTTTGGTACCTTACGTTCCGCATTGTTGGCTAAGGTAGCACTGGGAGAACTACTGCGATTGTGCCCCAGTTGAGCTGGGTTAACACCTCAGTAGAGATAGCTAAAACTGACTGTCATGATAGTGCGAGAGACCGGTTGCTGTTCGCGAGGTTTTTTCGAGTCCTTAAAGACTTATGC
>NW_025302721.1:0-852 GCF_018294505.1 Triticum aestivum
ATACTACAATAATGGTGCTTCCAGCTAGGTGCGTCCACTTCACTGGAACCTATATCATAGTTCTTGGAAGAAGTTCCAACCATCATATCTGCCTGAGATTCAAATCTGGTTGGTAACAGGATAATTCAGACAACGTGTCTGGAAAGAAAGTTTGCAACACAAACCGACAAGATGGCGTTGCGAGATTCTCGGGAGATGAGCTACGATAGTAAGCTCCAAAACATGAGTTGGTTCTGCTACAACTTGTGAACACGCTGTCCCGGACAAGCATGGCCACGTAGTAGTCTTATAATAAAACACTACCGAGTTCAGGTGGGGAACCATCATCGAGGATTTTGAAGTCCTTGTATAAGTCTTGCTCTTAAGAAGGAACTTCTTTTCCTTGAACAAATCAATCAGTGGCTTGGTGTGCTACGGAATTCATATGGAATGAAGATGATCAGTCTAACAGACCATAGAATACTTCACACATGCATAACTGACTTGGGATGATTCCAGAGGAAACAAAAACAATCTTTCTCGAACTCACGGTGGCAACTTGCAACAAATGCACATGAATTCGCGGAAGTCACTACTTACATCTAAACATATTCTTCATGAGCCGGCACGAAGAAAATGCTTACACAAGTTTCCAACACCAACTTAGACGTTCAACATGAATCATGGAGGAGACAAGATGCTGCTGATGGGCTCAATAGCAACTCATCGGAATTTCCATATCACTGGACTTCCACCATCATGTGAACACGGTGATAGCATTGGTCAGATCTAAAAGATATAATGGTGTATGCTCGAGGGATCAACCACGAGTAAGACAACATTACGAACACCATTGGTTCTGATTTGATTTGA
>NW_025302722.1:0-852 GCF_018294505.1 Triticum aestivum
TTTGCAAATTTCTAGAATCCTCAAATTCCAAAAGGAAAAAAAGTTATGCTCAAATTTCAGTTTTTTTTTAAATTTTCAGTAAATCTGGTCAAACTATGGTCAAACTAGTTATTCAAGAAGTATTAGTGTTACTAAATAATTATTCAAGAATATTAGTGTTATTAAATAATTATTTCACCTTTTTTGAATTTTGGTCAAATCTGGTCAAACTATGGTCAAACTGTGGTCAAACAATGGTCAAACTACTTATTCAAAAACATTAGTGTTACTAAAAAATTATTGTTTTTTAGAACAATAGTTTTAAACTCAAACAACGAAATATGTGACTTCATGCTCAAGCTAAATTCCTGCGGGTTAATAGGATTGACATCTTACTATTGTCAGGAAAACAACAAGTGCAGACTTGGAAACGAGGAATAATAGAACCCGGAAATTAAGCGTGCTCAGGCTGGAGTAGTGAGAGGATGGGTGACCGTTCGGGAAGTGAGATGATTTGGAATGATGAGGGGTGATTAGAGATTAAATTGAGCAGTGATGAGGGATGATTAGAGATTAGAGGTTAAAATAATTCAGAAATTTGAAAATAAAAAAAATTCAAAAAAAATTCAAAAAAAATTAAAAAAAAATCAGGAAATTTCCTTTAGTACCAGTTGGTGTTACCAACCGGGACTAAAGGTGGACCGGCCACGTGGAGGGCCTTTAGTCCCGGTTCTGGATTGAACCGGGACTAAAGGGTCAGGGCATTAGTACCGACACTTTAGTCCCGGTTCCAGAACCGAGACTAAAGGCCCTTACGAACCGGGACTAAAGGCCCTTTTTCTACCAGTGGTGGGTTGCTCTCAAACGACAAAA
>NW_025302723.1:0-852 GCF_018294505.1 Triticum aestivum
GGAGTTGTAATTAGTTATTAAAATTTTGAAATGCCGGTCTAACAGAATGTTTTCGTCTGAAACCCTGATACTTCGAAAGAGATTGTCCAGTTTGTACACGAAGTGCATCCCGTTTTTGCCATGACCCTCTCTACTTTTTCAGAGTATATTTGTAGAGCTTTTCAATTTCAGGGACATTTAGCTCAAAACAAATCAAAAAATGCATTAAAAATAGCAAATTTTGTCACAAAGGGTTGAAAGTTGATGACGTGGCTTTGAATGTTGCATGCTGGATGCAAAAAACGTCCGGAATTGTAATAAGTTATTAAAATTTTGAATTGCCGGTGTAACAGATGAGTTCTCGTCCGAAACCCTGATTCTTCGAAACAGATTGTCTAGTTTGCACACGAAGTGCATCCAGTTTTTCCATGACCCTCTCTACTTTTTTGCACATGCTATGCGGGTGAAATGATGATACCATGCGAAGTTTCAATCTTTTCATAGTTCATTTGTAGAGCTTTTCAATTTCAGGGCCATTTAGCTCAAAAGAAATCAGTAAATGCATGAAAAACAAAAATTATGTCCGAAACGGCTGAAAGTTGATGACCTGGCTATGAATGGTGCATGCTGAATGCAAAAAACGTCCGGAGTTGTAATAAGTTATTAAAATTTTGAATTGCCGGTGTAACAGATGAGTTTTCTTCCGGAACCCTGATACTTCGAAAGAGATTGTCCAGTTGGTACACGAAGTGTATCCACTTTTTGCCTTGACCCTTTCTACTTTTTTGCACATGCTATGCGGGTGAAATGATGATACCATGCCAAGTTTCAACCTTTTCAGAGTTCATTTGTAGAGCTTTTCAATTGCAGGGC
>NW_025302724.1:0-852 GCF_018294505.1 Triticum aestivum
ATGCTGCAAAAACAAGTTAGACGTCCTCTAATTGTTGTTGCAAGTTTTTACGTCGCTTCTATAGGTTTCTAGCAAGAACGTTTCTTACCTACGTAAAACCACAACGTGATATGCCAATTTCTATTTACCCTTCATAAGGACCCTTTTCATCGAATCCGTTCCGACTAAAGTGGGAGAGACAGACACCCGCTAGCCACCTTATGCAACTAGTGCATGTCAGTCGGTGGAACCTGTCTCACGTAAGCGTACGTGTAAGGTCGGTCCGGGCCGCTTCATCCCACAATACCGCCGAAACAAGATAAGACTAGTAGCGGCAAGAAGAATTGGCAACATCAACGCCCACAACTGCTTTGTGTTCTACTCGTGCATAGTAACTACGCATAGGCCTGGCTCATGATGCCACTGTTGGGGATCGTAGCAGAATTTTAAAATTTCCTACGCATCACCAAGATCCATCTATGGAGTATACTAGCAACGAGGGGAAAGGAGTGCATCTACATACCCTTGTAGATCGCGAGCGGAATCGTTCCAATGAACGGGGTTGATGGAGTCGTACTCGCCGTGATCCAAATCACCGATGACCGAGTGCCGAACGGACGGCACCTCCGCGTTCAACACACGTACGGAGCAGCGACGTCTCCTCCTTCTTGATCCAGCAAGGGGGAAGGAGAGGTTGATGGAGATCTAGCAGCACGACGGCGTGGTGGTGGATGTAGCGGGATCTCGGCAGGGCTTCGCCAAGCTTCTGCGAGAGGGAGAGGTGTTGCAGGGGGAGAGGGAGGCGCCAGGGGCTGTGGTGTTGCTGCCCTCCCTCCCCCCACTATATATAGGCCCCCTGGGAGGGGGGGCGCC
>NW_025302725.1:0-852 GCF_018294505.1 Triticum aestivum
ACGCCGTTGGCCGGCCTCGCTGCCCTCAACGCCGCCGGCCGGCCTCGCCGCCCTCAACGCCACGCCGCCCCCCAATCCATCCTCGGGCCGCCGGCCTCGCCGCCCTCAACTGCTCAGAGAGCGATGATCGAGAGAGAGAGAGAGAGAGCAGAGAGAGAGAGAGCAGAGAGCAGAGAGAGAGAGAGAGAGAGAGAGAGAGAATTTTTTTTGTTCTTTTTAATTTTAACTAGTTAATTAGTTTAACAAAAACGGTAAATAACTTAAAACTTGATAATTAACAAAAAAAACCGTAAAATTTGATAATTAACAAAAAAACGTATATACGGAGAGGGGGCGGCGAGGGGGGCGGCGATGCGCGCGGTGTTTTTTTAGGGATCGAGAGGGGACGACGAGGGTTATAAATGTGTTGTCCTCGCCTCCCTCTCCGTGACGCCGTCGTCTGCCGCCCCGTCTCGCGCTCTACCGCGACACCCTCTCCCACCCCTTCCTCGCCCCCTCCTTTTGCCACCGCCCTTTCGCCACCGCCACCGCCATCGCCCCCCTTCTTCACTTAATTAATTTGTTTTTACTACATGTTTTCAGGACTGACATAATGGCGGACGATAGAGCTGACCCGATTATGGACAACTATGATCCGGACGGTGAAGCACATATGTTCGGCATCATAAACGGCGATATTCTATATGTGCCGACCGGACAAGAAGAAGATGATATCTCTTCTTATCTGAACCTTGACGGTGAAGATGAAGGGCGCCGTCAGCAAGATGATGCCGAACAAACGTCGATAAACGACGATCTTCAAATGGAAGTAGCAACCACCTCCGGCGCCGAGGTATATATATATACATTGAG
>NW_025302727.1:0-852 GCF_018294505.1 Triticum aestivum
CGGGCCAGAATCGGCCAAAACTGCGAGTGTTTATGACCGACATGTAAACACATCCGAGGGTTCGTTAATCATGGACATCACTCTGGGACCCCAGAACAGCGAGTAATAGTCCATGAAATGGGCCAGAATCGGCCAAAATTGCGAGTGTTGATGACCGACACGTAAACGCACCGCAGGGTTCGTTAATCGTGTAAATCACTCCGGGACCCCAAAACAGTGAGTAATAGTCCGTGAAACGGGCCAAAATTGCGATTGTTGATGACCGACACATTAGCGCACCTTGGGGTTCAATAACTATGGAAATCAATTCGGGACCCCAAAACGTTCAGTAATAGTCCATGTAACGGGTCAGACTCGGCCAAAACTGCGAGTGTTCATGACCGACACGTAAACACATCCCAGGGTTCGTTAATCATGGAAATCACTCTAGGACCACAAAACAGTGAGTAATAGTCCGTGAAACGGACCAGAATCGGCCAAAATTGCGATTTTGGATGACCAACACATAAACACATCCCAGCGTTCGTTAATCGTGGAAATCACTCCCGAACCTCAAAACAGTGAGTAATAGTCCATGAAATGGGCCAGAATCGTCAAAAACTGTGAGTGTTGATGACTGACACATAAACACATCCCGGCGTTCGTTAATCGTGGAAATCACTCTGGGACCCCAAAACAGTGAGTAATAGTCCCTGAAATGGGCCAGAATCGGCCAAAATTGTGATTGTTGATGACCGACACGTAAACGCACCGCAGGGTTCGTTAATCCTGGAAATCACTCCGGGACCCCAAAACAGTGAGTAATAGTCCATGAAACGGGCCAGAATTGGCCAACACTGTGAGTGTTAATGA
>NW_025302728.1:0-852 GCF_018294505.1 Triticum aestivum
GACATACGTACAGGGATAATAATATTACCAGGGAGGGGGTATATCGACGCCCCCCTTCCCCCATGTTGAAGTTATCGAGAGGAGAAGATCGAAGAAAAAAAGAAAAAAAGAGGAGAAGAAGAAAGGAACAGAGGAGAAGAAGAAAAAATAGAATTTTTTTCTATTTTTTCTTCTTCTCTTCTATTCCTTTCTTCTTCTCCTCTTCCTTTTCTTCTTTTTCCTCTTCTTATTTATTTCTCCTCTTCTTCCTCTCCTCTTATTCTTTCTTTCCTCTTCTTATTTTCTTCTTTCCTATCCTTCTTTTTCTTCTTCTTCCCTTCCTAGCTAGATATATAAAAGTTTTCTAAAATCGTAACTTTTGCATATATAAAACTTTTCCATGGATCATCATTTCTCATATATATCGAATATATATCCATTGTCATATATAAAAACTTTCTATATATGAAGAAAAAACTTTCTATGAACAAAAAAACTTTTTTCTCATATATATTTAATTAGCATATTCTAGCCACATACACATATACATTACATACACATATACATTATAGCCACATACACATATACATCACATATGAACAAAAAAATTAAACTAATAAAAAAACAACATATAGCCACATATGAACAAAAATATATAGCCACATACATACACATATACATTATATATATATATATATGAACAAAAAAATTAAACTAATAAAAAAACAGAGCTGGGGTGGCGGCTCACAGCGGGGGCAGGCGAGGGCGCCGGCGCGCGGGGGCGGGACGGGGCAGGGGCAGGGCAACGACGACGAGGAGCGGGTAGCAACGGCGAGCACGTGGCAGGGGCTCAGGGCGCCGGGGCGGCGCGCA
>NW_025302729.1:0-852 GCF_018294505.1 Triticum aestivum
TGCACGTAGTGTTGATTTTGATCAACCTCATCCTCATAGTCTCCCACATAATCATCCTCCTCCGCATCAGCAGCAGGAGCCACAGAAGTATCAACAGCAGCACCAACAGTTTGGCCAAACGCAAGAGGAACACGGCTTGCTCGGCGGAGGTCTGCTTCGCGACGTGGAGGCAGACGTTGTTGTTGTTGGAGAGGTGCGTTAGCTGCAGCGGGTGGTGGTGGTGGAAGACGCGCGAGCAATTCATTAAACTTGTTATCGAGCTTTGTTTCGAACGTCTTCTCAAAGCCAGTGATCTTCTCCATGGCCTCTTCAAAATTGTTCAGCACATCTTGCACCTGTTCAGTCATCATTTGCTGAAACTTATCATGAAGCTCCTTGTTCGATAAATTCTCCCAGTCAATCTCGTCGGCTTGTGATCCTGGCATGGTTAGCAGTAATAGAAACACACAAGAATATGATCCTACAGACTACGAAGAAGTGGTGGTGGTGGGTGTCACAAATCCGTCAAGCAAATCTCAAATTCTTACCAGTTCTTACCCAGCAGCAGGCGGTGATCGGCAACCGTTGTAGTCAAAAACTCTCAAAGCTTGGATAGAGCGATTACCAGGGAGAGTCAAACGCACGACGTAGATGTATGTGGAGCTGGGAAGGCTTATAATATGGTAGCAAAAAGGGTCAGCAATAATCAATTCAGAGATGCAAAGTTGAATAGACGCTCAACGACGGTACTGTGCTGGTCCTAGGCTAGACTGTGCTAGAGACGCGAGCCTAGAACACCAACAAAATCACGGCGCGGCACGGAAACAAGGGAAAAGCACACTCTGAATTTTTTTTTTTCGCTCTTTTTTTTTT
>NW_025302730.1:0-852 GCF_018294505.1 Triticum aestivum
TTGTTCTGCTTAAAACATCAATTTAACTTGTTTGATCATGCATGAAAATAGTACAGATGGATAGATTGGATTTTTCTGATCATTTTTCATATATAATTTGTCCAATTTGGAGTTACAGAATAAAAGTTATGAATTTTTGAAGTTTAAATAATATTCTGGAATTTCCTGATTTAATTTAAATCCAGAAAATCAATTACTGCGTCAGCCTGACGTCAGTGTGACGTCAGTGGTCAACTGAACAGGTCTGGGTCAAACCTGACAGTGGGTCCCGCATGTCAGGGTGATTATTTTAATTAAGATTTAATTAAAACTAATCCTGTATAATTAGCAGGGCTGGGCCCCACCTGTCATTGACTCAGGGGAGTCAACCAGGGCCCACCCGGGGTCAAAGTCAAAGCCAGCGACGCCGGCGGTTAGCCGCCGGCGAGCCAGACGCGGCGGCGGGAGTGGTTTTGGCCATTTCGGCCACCAAAGGGGCTGCGGAGACCACCGGAGTGGAGCTGAGGACAAACCGCAGCTCTTGGTGGAGTCCGTTGGGGTCGGGGTGGCCGGAGTCGACGGCGGCGAGCTCGGCTGCGGCCGCCGGGGTTCGGTCGTGCACGGGAACAGGGTTGGAGCTCGAAGTCGAGCGAAGCGAGGCGTTAGGGATGCTCTACGGGGTCTTGCGAACTCGTTGGACTCGCCGGGGTGACCAAATGGTCACCGGAGTGCGTCGACGGCGAGCTCGGCGACGGCGGAGGTTCGGCCGTGGTGGGGAGGAGGCTACGGTGGGGGAACGAGGGGGAGGAGAGGGGGAAACGGTGGCGTAGCTCACCGCGGTTGCAGTGGGCGTCGAAGCGGGCTCGGGGACGC
>NW_025302731.1:0-852 GCF_018294505.1 Triticum aestivum
GTAAGCGCGCCTTGGGGTTCAACAACTATGGAAATTTGTTTGGGGCCCAAAAATGGTGAGTAATAGTACACGAAACGGCTCAGAATCTGCCAAAACCGCGAGTGTTAATGACCAAAACGTAAACGCACCCCAGGGTTCGTTAATCGTGTAAATCACTCCGGGACCCCAAAACAGTGAGTAATAGTCCAGGAACGGGCCAGAATCGGCCAAAAATGTGATTGTTGATGACCGACACGTATGCGCACCTTGGGGTTCAACAACTATGAAACCGGTTTGGGGCCCCAAAACGGTGAGTAATAGTCCATGAAACGGGTCAGAATCGGCCAAAACCGCGAGTGTTGATGACCGAATCGTATAGGCACCCCAGGGTTCGTTAATCGTGGAAACCTCTCTGGGACCCCAAAACAGTGAGTAATAGTCCATGAAATAGGCCAGAATCGGCCAAATCTATGAGTGTTGATGACCTATGCGTAAGCGCGCCTTAGGGTTCAACAACTATAGAAATTCATTTGGTGCCCAAAAACGGTGAGTAATAGTCCACGAAACGGGTCAGAATCGGCCAAACCCGCTAGTGTTGATGACCAAAACATAAACGCACACCAGGGTTCGTTAATCGTGGAAATCATCTCCGAGACCCCAAAACAGTGAGTAATAGTCCAGGAAACGGGCCAGAATCGGCCAAATCTGTGAGTGTTGATGACCGACACGTAAGCGCACCTTGGGGTTCAACAACTATGGAAATCGCTTTAGGGCCCAAAAACGGTGAGTAATAGTCCACGAAACGGGTCAGAATGGGCCAAAACCGCGAGTGTTGATGACCAAAACGTAAACGCACCCTAGGATTCGTTAATC
>NW_025302732.1:0-852 GCF_018294505.1 Triticum aestivum
CACATAGCATGTGCGAAAGAGTAGAGAGGGTCACGGCAAAAACTGGACGCACTTCGTGTACAAACTGGATAATCTCTTTCGGAGTATCAGGGTTTCGGACGAGAACTCATCTGTTACACGGGCACTTCAATGTTTTTTAAACTTATTAGAACTCCGGACTTCTTTTGTGTTCAATATGCAGCATTCAAAGCGATGTCATCAATTTCCAACATGTTCTGACATCATTTGTTGTTTTTCAGTCATTTACCTAATTGTTTAGGAGAGCTAAATGACCGTGAAATAGAAAATCACTACAAAATGAACTATCAAAATGTTGAAACTTGGCATGGTATCATCATTTCACCCGCATAGAATGTGCGAAAGAGTAGAGAGGGTCACGGCAAAAACTGGACACACTTCGTGTACAAACTGGACAATGTCTTTCGGAGTATCAGGGTTTCGGACGAGAACTCATCTGTTACACGGGCACTTCAATGTTTTTTAAACTTATTTGAACTATGGACTTCTTTTGCGTTCTTTATGAAGCATTCGAAGCGACGTCATCAATTTCCAACATGTTCTGACATCATTTGCTGTTTTTGAGTCATTTACCTAATTGTTGAGAGAGCTAAATGACCGTGAAATTGAAAATCACTACAAAATGAATTGTGAAAATGTTGAAATTTGGCATGGTATCATCATTTCACCCACATAGCATGTGCGAAAGAGTAGAGAGGGTCACGGCAAAAACTGGACGCACTTCGTGTACAAACTGGACAATCTCTTTCGGAGTATCAGGGTTTCGGACGAGAACTCATCTGTTACACGGGCACTTCAATGTTTTTTAAACTTATTTGAACTCCGGACTTCTTT
>NW_025302733.1:0-852 GCF_018294505.1 Triticum aestivum
CCTTGGGGTTCAACAACTATGGAAATTTGTTTGGGGCCCAAAAATGGTGAGTAATAGTACACGAAACGGCTTAGAATCTGCCAAAACCGCGAGTGTTGATGACCAAAACGTAAACGCACCCCAGGGTTCGTTAATCGTGTAAATCACTCCGGGACCCCAAAACAGTGAGTAATAGTTCAGGAAACGGGCCAGAATCGGCCAAAACTGTGAGTGTTGATGACCAACACGTAAGCGCACCTTGGGATTCAACAACTATGGAAATCGCTTTGGGGCCCAAAACCGGTGAGTAATATTCCACGAAACGGGTCAGAATCGGCCAGAACCGTCATTGTTGATGACCGAAACGTAAACGCACCCCAGGGTTCGTTAATCATGGAAATCACTCTGGGACCCCAAAACAGTGAGTAATAGTCCACGAAACGTGCCAGAATCAGCCAAAAATGTGAGTGTTGATGACCTATATGTAAGCGCGCCTTGGGGTTCAACAACTATGGAAATTTGTTTGGGGCCCAAAAATGGTGAGTAATAGTCGACGAAACGGCTCAGAATCTTCCAAAACCGCGAGTGTTGATGACCAAAACGTAAACGCACCCCGGGATTCGTTAATCCTGGAAATAACTCTGGGACCCCAAAACAGTGAGTAATAGTCCATGAAACAGGCCAGAATCGGCCAAAACTGTGAGTGTTTATGACCGACACGTAATCGCACCTTGGGGTTCAACAACTATGGAAATCTCTTTCGGGCCCCAAAATGCGGTGAGTAATAGTCCATAAAACGGGTCAGAATCGATAAAAACCGCGAGTGTAGATGACCGAAACGTAAACGCACCCCGGGATTCGTTAATCCTGGAA
>NW_025302734.1:0-852 GCF_018294505.1 Triticum aestivum
AGAATCGGCCAAAACTGCGAGTGTTGATGAATGACACGTAAGTGCATCTTTGGGTTCAACAACTATGGAAATCGCTTCGGGACCCCAAAAAGGTGAGTGATAGTCCACGAAACGGGTCAGAATTGGCCAGAACTATGAGTGTTGACGACGGGCACGTAAACGCACCCCCGGGATCGTGAATCGTGGAAATCGCTCTGGGACCCCAAAACGGTGAGTAATAGTCCACGAGACGGACCAGAATTGGGCAAAATGGTGAGTGTTGATAACCGACACATAAACGCACCCCGGGGATCGCAAATCGTGTAAATCGCTCTAGGACCCCAAAACGGTGAGTAATAGTGCACCAAACGGACCAGAATCGGCCAAAACTGCGATTGTTGATGACCGACACGTAAGCGCACCGTAGGGTTTGTCAATGGGGGAAATCACTTCGGGATGCCAAAACTGTGTAATAGTTCAAAAATGGGACAAAATCGGCCAAAACTGCGAGTCTTGACGACCAACACGCAAGCACACCTTGGGGTTCGACAAAAATGGAAATCTCTTTGGGACCCCAAAACGGTGAGTAATAGTCCACGAAACGGGTCGGAATCAACAAAACCTGCGAGTGTTGATGACCGACACGTAAACGCACCCAGAGGTTCGTCAATCAAAACAGTGAGTAATAGTCCACGAGACGGCCAGAATTGGCCAAAATTGTGAGTGTTGATGACCGACACATAAACGCACCCCCGGGGTTCATCAATCGTGGAAATCACATCGGGACCCCAAAACTGAGTAATAATCCAAGAAACGGGCTAGAATCGGCCAAAACTGCGAGACTTGACGACCAACACGAAAGCACACCTTGGG
>NW_025302735.1:0-851 GCF_018294505.1 Triticum aestivum
TCCATGAAACGGGCCAAACTCGGCCAAAACTGCAAATGTTGATGACAGACACATAAACACACCGTTGTTCGTCGATCGTGGAAATCGCTACGTGACCCCAAAACTGAGTAATAGTCCAAGAGACGGGCCAGAATCGGCCAAAACCGCGATTGTTGATGACCGACACGTAAGTGCGCCTTGGGGTTCGACAACCATGGAAATCGCTTTGGGTCCCCAAAAAGGTGAGTAATAGTCCATGAAACGGGCCAGAATTGACAATAACCACGAGTGTTGATGACCGACACGTAAACGCACCACGGGGTTTGTTAATCGTGGAAATCACCACGGGACCCCAAAACAGTCAGTATTAGTCCATGAAACGGGCCAGAATTGGCCAAAACAATGAGTGTTGATGACCGACACGTAAGTGCACCTTAGGGTTCAACAACTGTGGAAATCGATTTGACCACAAAACGGTGAGTAACAGTCCATGAAACGGGCCAGACTCGTCAAAAACCGCGAGTGTTGATGTCTGACACGTAAACGCACCCCGGGGTTCGTTAATCGCGGAAATCACTCCCGGACCCCAAAAAAGTGAGTAATAGTCCATAAAATGGGCCAGAATCAGCCAAAATTGTGACTGTTGATGACCGACATGTAAGCGCACCATGGGGTTCATAAACTGTGGAAATCGCTTTGGGATCCCTAAACGGTGAGTAATAGTCCACGAAACGGGTCAGAATTGGCCAAAGCTGTGAGTGTTGATGACGGGCACGTAAACGCACCCCAGGGATCGTCAATCATCGAAATCGCTCTGGAACCCCAAAACGGTGTGTAACAGTGCACAAAACATACCAGAATCGGCCAAAATT
>NW_025302736.1:0-851 GCF_018294505.1 Triticum aestivum
CATCACATATATCATTCATCACATCTTCTGGCCATATCACATCACATAGCACATGCTGCAAAAACAAGTTAGACGTCCTCTAATTGTTGTTGCAAGTTTTTACGTGGCTTGTATAGGTTTCTAGCAAGAACGTTTCTTACCTACGTAAAACCACAACGTGATATGCCAATTTCTATTTACCCTTCATAAGGACCCTTTTCATCGAATCCGTTCCGACTAAAGTGGGAGAGACAGACACCCGCTAGCCACCTTATGCAACTAGTGCATGTCAGTCGGTGGAACCTGTCTCACGTAAGCGTACGTGTAAGGTCGGTCCGGGCCGCTTCATCCCACAATGCCGCCGAAACAAGATAAGACTAGTAACGGCAAGAAGAATTGGCAACATCTACGCCCACAACTACTTTGTGTTCTACTCGTGCATAGAAACTACGCATAGACCTAGCTCATGATGCCACTGTTGGGGAACGTAGCAGAAATTCAAAATTTTCCTACGCGTCACCAAGATCAATCTAGGAGATGCTAGCAACGAGAGGGGAGGAGTGCATCTACATACCCTTGTAGATCGCGAGCGGAAGCGTTCAAGAGAACGGGGTTGATGGAGTCGTACTCGTCGTGATCCAAATCACCGATGATCCTAGCGCCGAACGGACGGCACCTCCGCGTTCAACACACGTACGGAGCAGCGACGTCTCCTCCTTCTTGATCCAGCAAGGGGGAAGGAGAGGTTGATGGAGATCCAGCAGCACGACGGCGTGGTGGTGGAAGTAGCGGGATCCCGGCAGGGCTTCGCCAAGCGCAAGCGGGGAGGAAGAGGTGTCACGGGAGGGAGAGGGAGGCGCCAGGGCTTAGGG
>NW_025302737.1:0-851 GCF_018294505.1 Triticum aestivum
AAGCGCCGCGTGTGGGTGCCCAACACCGCTCTGCCACCCAGATTCACACCGAGGCCATCTTTCCAGGCGCCTCGCCCTGTTCAACAGTCTGCACCGGCCAAGCCCTATGGGGGTCCAACCAATAATGCTCCTCCACGTACCAGTTCCGTGACTTGTTTCAAGTGTGGGGAATCTGGTCACTATATGCGTGAGTGTCCCCAGACCAACCCCAATCAATCTGCTAAAGCTGTTGGCCGTGGCAAGCCGACAGGGAAGGTGTTTCATGCTAAACCGGTCACCGCTTCACGTGGCCATGTCAACTGTATCTCTGCCGAAGAAGCTCAAGAGGACCCCAACGTCGTTCTCGGTACGCTTCTTGTTAATTGCCACCCGGCATCTGTTCTTTTCGATACAGGAGCCTCTCAATCTTTTATATCTGAAAATTATGCTCGTTTGCATAACGTTGCATTCTGTGACTTGCCATCCACTATGGAAATCTCTACCCCTGGGTCTAGATGGCAGACCTCTAGGGTAAGTTATGGAAATGAAATCCAAGTCGACAGACTTGTTTTCCTTGCATCTTTGATAGCCCTTAAATCTTCAGATATTAATATCATTTTGGGTATGGACTGGATGTCAGCTCATCAAGCCAAAATTGATTGCTTCTCTAGGACTGTTCAACTCACCCATCCTTCGGGGAAGATAGTTAATGTCTTGACCCGAATAGCCAAGCGACAATTATATTCTCTTAACGCCAGCCCTTTGCCAGACCTTGAGGACGTTCCGGTAGTCCGTGACTTTCCGGATGTCTTTCCAGAGGAATTGCCAGGTGTTCCACCTGACAGGGATGTTGAGTTCGTAATAGACCTCAT
>NW_025302738.1:0-851 GCF_018294505.1 Triticum aestivum
TGCTCTCTCTCCTCCTCCTCCTCCTCCTCCCTCCTCCTCCTTCCTCCTCCCCCTTTCTATAAATAGGTTATAGTTTTTGTTAAATGTAGGTTTTTGTTTTTAGTAAATGTAGGTTTTTTTAGTAAATGTAGGTTTTTAGTATATTTTGTTTTTAGAAAATTTAAAAAAGTAATTTGAAATGAATAAGTAATTGTAGGTCTCTTGAATAGAATATGAAATATTTAGAAATTTTGAATAAGTAATTTTGAATAAGTAATTTTGAATAAGTAATTTTGAATAGAATGAAATTTGAAATTGAAAAAAAGAAGTAAATGTAGGTCTTTTGAATAGAATGGGAAATTTTTGGAAAATTTGAATAGAATAGGAAATTATAAGTAAATTTGAATAGAATAAGTAAATGTAGCTTATGGAGTTTCACTAAGTCCTAAGATGACGATAATAATGTTTTTGTTTATATTTTGTTTTTGCCGAGGTCATTCGGTGCCCAAGCTCAGCTACACCCGTCATGAGCAGAAAATTCACAAAAAAGAGTACAAAAATTAAAAAAAGCATGAAAGATAATTTGGTGCACGAGGTGCGCTACAAATTTCAAATCATTTGGACATGTGAGTAACTCTCGGCAAAAAAGACAAATTTGGAGTCTGTGAAAAAGTTTACTGTTCATGTATTTTTCTAACCAAATTTGTCTTTTTTGCTGAGAGCAACTCATGTGTCCAAGTAATGTGAAATTTGGAGCGCACCTCACGCACTAAATTTTCTTCCATGAATTTTGTTTTGGAAATTTTGGAAATTTTTAGTATTTTGTTTGAGCTTTCTTGTCACCAGGTGCAGATCAGCCTGGGCTAAAAAAT
>NW_025302739.1:0-851 GCF_018294505.1 Triticum aestivum
TTAAATGCTTTTCAATTTCATTGTCTTATAGCTCAAAATAATCAGTAAATGCATGAAAAATAACAAATGAAGTCAGAAAGGGTTGTAAATTGATGATGTGGCTTTGAATGGTGCATTTTGAACACAGAATAACGATGGAGTTCAAATAAGTTCAAAAAAATGAAATCCCTTTGTAAATGACGAGTTTCCGTATGAAACCCTGATACTTCGAAAGAGATTGTCTGTTTTGTACACGAAGTGCATCCAGTTTTTTCCGTAACCCTCTTACTTTCTCGCACATGCTATGTGGGTGAAATGATGATACCATGCCAACTTGGAATCTTTCAGAGTTCATTTCAAATGCATTTCAATTTCATGGTCTCATAGCTCAAAATAATCAGTAAATGCATGAAAAATAACAAATGCAGTCACAAAGGGTTGTAAATTGATGATGTGGCTTTCAATGGTTCATTTTGAACACAGAAAAACTATGGAGTTCAAATAAGTTCAAAAAAATGAAATCCCTTTGTAACAGACGAGTTTCCGTATGGAACCCTGATACTTCGAAAGAGATTGTCCGTTTTGTACACGAAGTGCATCCAGTTTTTGCCGTAACCCTCTCTACGTTCTCGCACATGCTATGTGGATGAAATCATGATACCATGTCAACTTGGAACCTTTTCAGAGTTCATTTTAAATGCTTTTCAATTTCATAGTCTTATAGCTAGAAATAATCAGTAAATGCATGAAAAATAACAAATGTAGTCACAAAGAGTTGTAAATTGATGATGTGGCTTTGAATGGTGCATTTTGAACACAGAATAACTATGGAGTTCAAATAAGTTCAAGAAAATGAAATCCCTTTGTAACAG
>NW_025302740.1:0-851 GCF_018294505.1 Triticum aestivum
AAACCTTATTTGAACTCCTGACTTTTTGTGTGTTCAAAATGCACCATTCAAAGCCACATCATCATTTTTCAATCCTTTCTGACTTCATTTGTTATTTTTCATGCATTTACTAATTATTTTGAGCTATAAGACCCTAAAATTGAAAAGCATTTCAAATGAACTCTGAAAAGGTTGAAAGTTGGCATGATATCATCATTTCATCCACATAGCATGTGCAAGAAAGTTGAGAGGGTTACGGCAAAAACTGGATGCACTTCATGTACAAAACGGACAATCTCTTTCAAAGTATCAGGATTTCATACGGAAACTCGTCTGTTACAAAGGGATTTCATTTTTTAAACCTTATTTGAACTCCTGACTTTTTGTGTGTGCAAAATGCACCATTCAAAGCCACATCATCATTTTTCAATCCTTCTGCCTTCATTTGTTATTTCTCATGCATTCACTAATTATTTTGAGCTATAATACCCTAAAATTGAAAAGCATTTCAAATGAACTCTGAAAAGGTTGAAAGTTGGCATGATATCATCATTTCATCCACATAGCATGTGCAAGAAAGTTGAGAGGGTTACGGCAAAAACTGGATGCACTTCGTGTACAAAACGGACAATCTCTTTCAAAGTATCAGGATTTCATACGGAAACTCGTCTGTTACAAAGGGATTTCATTTTTTAAACCTTATTTGAACTCCTGACTTTTTGTGTGTTCAAAATGCACCATTCAAAGCCACATCATGATTTTTCAGTCCTTTCTGACTTCATTTGTTATTTCTCATGCATTTACTAATTATTTTGAGCTATAAGACCCTAAAATTGAAAAGCATTTCAAATGAACTCTGAAAAGGTTGAAAG
>NW_025302741.1:0-851 GCF_018294505.1 Triticum aestivum
CTACCTAAAGGACGTCCGTTCCACAGAAGAACTCCGTTTGCGAAAAAGAAGGGCAAGAAGATTGTGAACAGATAGCTAGCTAAGACCGATTGTATTTAAATCGTAGTCTTCATTTCTCGATTGTATTTCATGGGCACCTTTTGATATCATGAATATTTTTAAATTTCATGGGCACTTTTTGAATTCATGAGGACACTTGATCTCGATTCCCCCTCCATCTCGATCTCGATCCCCCTCCATCTCGATCGCACCCGCACCCTCCCCCGCTAGCTCCACCCATCGCAACCCTCCCCCGCTCCACCGCCGGAGCACCCGGCCCCCCGCACCCGCACTTTTTGAACATATTTTTTAAATTTTTTTACTATTTTTATAAAAAATATTACTGTTATAATTTAAACAAGTTTGAACATATTTAAACACAAATAAATATAAAAACAGCATTTAAAATGCATAAAAAATATTACTGTTATGATTTAAACAAGTTTGAACATATTTAAACACAAATAAATATAAAAAACACCATTTAAAATGCATAAAAAAATATTGGGGATCCTAGGAATCGAACCCAGGACCTCCTGGTGTGTGTGCTGCATGCTGACCAATCGGGCTAGTGCGTGGGTTCTGTTGTAGATAGGGTTGGGTTGTAGATATGGCTACTAGGCTAGGTTAAAACAAAATTCTAATGGCGCACCGAGGGGTGGTGCGCCATTAGAACAGTCGTACTTATGGCGCACCTGCGTGTGGTGCGCCATTAGAAAGCTTCCCTCCACCTATTCCCCTCTGGCCTCTCTCCCTCCCTCGCCAGATCCCCCCCCCACTCGACCTAACTTTGCCCCCGCGCCGTCGCCCCC
>NW_025302742.1:0-851 GCF_018294505.1 Triticum aestivum
TTCAAATCAGTTAGTTTGTATCACCAGAGGCTCAATGTATATATATACCTCGGCGCCGGAGGTGGTTGCTACTTCCATTTGAAGATCGTCGTTTATCGACGTTTGTTCGGCATCATCTTGCTGACGGCGCCCTTCATCTTCACCGTCAAGGTTCAGATAAGAAGAGATATCATCTTCTTCTTGTCCGGTCGGCACATATAGAATATCGCCGTTTATGATGCCGAACATATGTGCTTCACCGTCCGGATCATAGTTGTCCATAATCGGGTCAGCTCTATCGTCCGCCATTATGTCAGTCCTGAAAACATGTAGTAAAAACAAATTAATTAAGTGAAGAAGGGGGGCGGTGGCGGTGGCGGTGGCGAAAGGGCGGTGGCAAAAGGAGGGGGTGAGGAAGGGGTGGGAGAGGGTGTCGCGGTAGAGCGCGAGACGGGACGGCAGACGACGGCGTCACGGAGAGGGAGGCGAGGACAACACACATGTATAACCCTCGCCGCCCCCTCTCGATCCCTAAAAAAAACACCGCGCGCATCGCCGCCCCCTCTCCGTATATACGTTTTTTTTGTTAATTATCAAATTTTACGGTTATTTGTTAAGTTATACGTTTTTTGTTAATTAAGTTATTTTACGGTTATACGTTTTTTGTTAAGTTATTTTACCGTTTTTGTTAAGTTATTTTACGGTTATACGGTTATCAAATTTTACGGTTATACGTTTTTTGTTAAGTTATTTTACCGTTTTTGTTAAACTAATTAACTAGTTAAAATTAAAAAGAACAAAAAAAAATTCTCTCTCTCTCTCCACGATCTCGCTAGCTCTCTGTACGTGGGCGAGAGGGGGCGGCGGGCGAC
>NW_025302743.1:0-851 GCF_018294505.1 Triticum aestivum
GGATCATGCATTGCGGTACGAGTAAAGAGACTTGCCGGTAACGAGATTGAACTAGGTATTGGGATACCGACGATCGAATCTCGGGCAAGTAACATACCGATTGACAAAGGGAATTGCATACGGATTGATTGAATCCTCGACACCGTGGTTCACCCGATGATATCATCGTGGAACATGTGGGAGCCAACATGGGTATCCAGATCCCGCTGTTGGTTATTGACCAGAGAGGCGTCTCGGTCATGTCTGCATGTCTCCCGAACCCGTAGGGTCTACACACTTAAGGTCCGGTGACGCTAGGGTTGTAGAGATATATGTATGCGGAAACCCGAAAGTTGTTCGGAGTCCCGGATGAGATCCCGGACGTCACGAGAGGTTCCGGAATGGTCCGGAGGTGAAGAATTATATATAGGAAGTCCAGTTTTGGCCACCGGGAAAGTTTCGGGGTTTATCGGTATTGTACCGGGACCACCGGAAGGGTCCCGGGGGTCCACCGGGTGGGGCCACCTGTCCCGGAGGGCCCTGTGGGCTGAAAGTGGAAGGGAACCAGCCCCTAGTGGGCTGGGGCGCCTCCTTGGGCCTCCCCCCATGCGCCTAGGGTTGGGAACCCTGGGGGGGGGGGAGTTCCCCCTTGCCTTGGGGGGCAAGGCAACCCCTTCCCCCCCTTGGCCGCCCCCCCAACCCTAGATGGGTTTTGGCCGGCTCCCCCCTCCCAAGGGGTCCTATAAATAGTGGGGGGGAGGGAGGGCAGCAAACCTACAGCCTTTGGCGCCTCCCTCCTCCCCTACAACACCTCTCTCTCTCGCGTAGAAGCTCGGCGAAGCCCTGCCGAAGAGCCGCTACATCCACCACCA
>NW_025302744.1:0-851 GCF_018294505.1 Triticum aestivum
GAGCTATAAGACCCTAAAATTGAAAACCATTTCAAATGAACTCTGGAAAGGTTGAAAGTAAGCATGATATCATCATTTCATCCACATAGCATGTGCAAGAAAGTTGAGAGGGTTACGGCAAAAGCTGGATGCACTTCGTGTACAAAACGGACAATCTCTTTCAAAGTATCAGGATTTCATCCGGAAACTCGTCTGTTACAAAGGGATTTCATTTTTTAAAACTTATTTGAACTCCTGACTCTTTGTGTGTTCAAAATGCACCATTCAAAGCCACATCATCATTTTTCAATAATTTATGACTTCATTTGTTATTTTTCATGCATTTACTAATTATTTTGAGCTATAAGACCCTAAAATTGAAAAGCATTTCAAATGAACTCTGAAAAGGTTGAAAGTTGGCATGATATCATTATTTCATCCACAAAGCATGTGCAAGAAAGTTGAGAGGGTTACGGCAAAAACTGGATGCACTTCGTGTACAAAACGGACAATCTCTTTCAAAGTATCAGGATTTCATCCGGAAACTCATCTGTTACAAAGGGATTTCATTTTTTTAAACTTATTTGAACTCTTGACTTTTTGTGTGTTCAAAATGCACCATTCAAAGCCACATCATCATTTTTCAATCCTTTCTGACTTCATTTGTTATTTTTCATGCATTTACTAATTATTTTGAGCTATAAGACCCTAAAATTGAAAAGCATTTCAAATGAACTCTGAAAAGGTTGAAAGTTGGCATGATATCATCATTTCATCCACATAGCATGTGCAAGAAAGTTGAGAGGGTTACGGCAAAAACTGGATGCACTTCGTGTACAAAACGGACAATCTCTTTCAAAGTATCAGGATTT
>NW_025302745.1:0-851 GCF_018294505.1 Triticum aestivum
CCCTCGCCCTGACCCGCCCGAGCCCCGCAGCCCCGTCGCCGGAGCCTCGCCGGAGCCCGTCCCCGAGGTAGCCGCACCTCGCCGTTGCCGGTTTTCTTTAAAAAAACCCTAGATCGGTTTTTTTACGGTTTTATTATTTTGCGAGCGTTCATCAAACCGTTCGTTTTAACGAACGCGTTCGTCAGTTTTTCTTTGTTAACGAACGTCCGTTATTTAACCGTTCGTCCGTTTGTCTTTTTCGTCGGATTTTTTTTCTGCGATTTTCTCAGATTCGATTTCTGATCGAATCTTCGATTCTGTTTAACTTCTCGCTCGTTTATCGGAATCAGGCGATTCAAGCGCCTAGAGTTTCGTCTCAAAATTCTCTTTCCGTTTAACCTACTCAAACAAGTTTTTGCAACAGTAAAATTTGACCTAGATCCAGATTAGCAAACGAAGTTTCTTTCTTTCGCCGTTTGACCTTCGTTGCTTCTTTCGAGTTGATTCTTTTTGCAAACCGGAGTTCTTAAGCTGAACTTTCTGGTTGGATCTTTCATTCGAGTTTTACCTGTGCATTAGATGAGTACTGATTGTATGCTTGTTTGTTGCGATAGAGTACCCGGAGTGTGCCGCTTGTTAGTTCGACTCGTTAGGTTTTGCGGATCATCAGCAAGGCAAGTAACACTTTGATCATACCCCGTTCATACCCAGTTTTACTGCATTAGATCTGTTATCCTCCAACATTGCATGATTAGGATCTAATTAAATTGTGGGTATTGGGAAGTAGTTGAGGTAGTACCTATTACCTGTTTTTCTTATCAAACCCTTGGGAGTTACTTCTACGTTGCTTTTATTATTGCCATGCTATGCTC
>NW_025302746.1:0-851 GCF_018294505.1 Triticum aestivum
ATTGTCCAGTTTGTACACAAAGTGCGTCCAGTTTTTGCCGTAACCCTCTCTACTCTTTTGCACATGCTATGTGGGTGAAATGATGATACCATGCCAAGTTTCGACATTTTCAGAGTTCATTTTGTAGTGATATTCAGTTTCACGGTCATTTAGCTCTGTAAACAAATCGGTAAATGACTAAAAAATAGCGAATGATGTCAGAAAGTGTTGAAAATTGATGACATTGCTTTGAATGGTGCGTACGGAATGCAAAAAAAGTCTGGAGTTGTAATAAGTTTAAAAAAATGAAGTGTCAGTGTAACAGATGAGTTCTCGTCCGAAACCCTGATACTCCGAAAGAGATTGTCCAGTTTGTACACGAAGTCATCCAGTTTTTGCCGTAACCCTCTCTACTCTTTTGCACATCCTATGTGGGTGAAATGATGATACCATGCCAAGTTTCGACATTTTTAGAGTTCATTTTGTAGTGATTTTCAATTTCACGGTCATTTAGCTCTGTAAACAAATCGGTAAATGACTAAAAAATAGCAAATGATGTCAGAAAGTTTTGAAAATTGATGACGTTGCTTTGAATGGTGCGTACGGAACGTAAAAAAGTCTGGATATGTAATAAGTTTAAAAAAATGAAGTGCCCATGTAACAGATGAGTTCTCCTCAGAAACCTTGATACTTCGAAAGAGATTGTCCAGTTTGTACACGAAGTGCGTCCAGTTTTTGCCGTAACCCTCTCTACTCTTTTGCACATGCTATGTGGGTGAAATGATGATACCATGCCAAGTTTCGACATTTTCAGAGTTCATTTTGTAGTGATTTTCAATTTCACGGTCATTTAGCTCTCTAAACAAATCGGT
>NW_025302747.1:0-851 GCF_018294505.1 Triticum aestivum
TAGCATGTGCAAGAAAGTTAAGAGGGTTACGGCAAAAACTGGATGCACTTCGTGTACAAAACGGACAATCTCTTTCAAAGTATCAGGATTTCATACGGAAACTCGTCTGTTAAAAAGGGATTTCATTTTTTAAAAATTATTTGAACTCCTGACTTTTTGTGCGTTCAAAATGCACCATTCAAAGCCACATCATTATTTTTCA
Organism: Triticum aestivum; assembly: GCF_018294505.1. NCBI lineage: Eukaryota > Viridiplantae > Streptophyta > Magnoliopsida > Poales > Poaceae > Triticum > Triticum aestivum. The sequence goes on from NW_025302747.1 coordinate 203, forward strand.
ATCCTTTCTCACTTCATTTGTTATTTTTCGTGCATTTACTAATTATTTTGAGCTATAAGACCATGAAATTGAAAAGCATTTCAAATGAACTCTGAAAAGGTTGAAAGTTGGCATGGTATCATCATTTGATCCACATAGCATGTGCAAGATGGTTGAGAGAGTTACGACAAAAACTGGATGCACTTCGTGTACAAAACGGAAGATCTCTTTCAAAGTATCAGGATTTCATACCGAAACTCGTGTGTTACAAAGGGATTTCATTTTTTAAAACTTATTTGAACTCCTGACTTTTTGTGTGTTCAAAATGCAACATTCAAAGCCACATCATCATTTTTCAATCCTTTTTTACTTCATTTGTTATTTTTCATGCATTTACTAATTATTTTGAGCTATAAGACAATAAAATTGAAAAGCATTTCAAATGAACTCTGAAAAGGTTGAAAGTTGGCATGGTATCATCATTTCATCCACATAGCATGTGCAAGAAAGTTAAGAGGGTTACGGCAAAAACTGGATGCACTTCGTGTACAAAACGGACAATCTCTTTCAAAGTATCAGGATTTCATACGGAAACTCGTCTGTTACAAAGGGATTTCATTTTTTAAAACTTATTTGAACTCCTGACTTTTTGTGTGTTCAAAATGCACCA
>NW_025302748.1:0-851 GCF_018294505.1 Triticum aestivum
CTGGTCCGTTTGGTGCGCTATTATTCACCGTTTTGGGGTCCTAGAGCGATTTACACGATTTGCGATCCCCGGGGTGCGTTTATGTGTCGGTTATCAACACTCACCATTTTGCCCAATTCTGGTCCGTCTCATGGACTATTACTCACCGTTTTGGGGTCCAGAGCGATTTCCACGATTCACGATCCCGGGGGTGCGTTTACGTGCCCGTCGTCAACACTCATAGTTCTGGCCAATTCTGACCCGTTTCGTGGACTATTACTCACCTTTTTGGGGTCCCGAAGCGATTTCCATAGTTGTTGAACCCAAAGATGCACTTACGTGTCGTTCATCAACACTCGCAGTTTTGGCCGATTCTGGCCCGTTTTGTGGACTATAACTCGCTGTTTCGGGTCCCGGAGGGATTTCCACGATTGACGAACCCCTGGTGCGTTTATGTTCTGGTCATCAACAATCGCGGTTTTCTTTGATTCTGTCCCTTTCGTGGACTACTACTCACCGTTTTCGGGTCCTAAAGCGATTTCCATTGCTGTCGAACCCCAATGTGTGCTTACGTGTTGGTCGTCAAGTCTCGCAGTTTTGGCCGATTCTGGCCCGTTTCTTGGACTATTACTCAGTTTTGGGGTCCCGAAGTGATTTCCACGATTGACGAACCCCGGGGGTGCGTTTATGTGTCGGTCATCAACACTCACAATTTTGGTTAATTCTGGCCGCCTCGTGGACTATTACTCGCTGTTTTGGGGTCCCGGAGAGATTTCCACGATTGACGAACCTCTAGGTGCGTTTACGTGTCGGTCATCAACACTCGCAGGTTTTGTTGATTCCGACCCATTTCGTGGACTATTACTCACCGT
>NW_025302749.1:0-851 GCF_018294505.1 Triticum aestivum
TACACTACATGTCAAAAAGCTAAGTCACGACTCAATCCTCATGGTTTATATATGCCTTTGCCTGTACCTAGTGTTCCTTGGGAGGATATATCTATGGACTTTGTTTTAGGTTTACCTCGAACAAAGAAGGGGAGGGATAGCATATTTGTTGTCGTGGATAGATTCTCGAAAATGGCACACTTTATACCATGTCATAAAAGCGATGATGCTGTTAATGTTGCTGATTTGTTCTTTCGTGAAATTATTCGCTTGCATGGTGTGCCAAATACTATTGTTTCAGATCGTGATACTAAATTTCTTAGCCACTTTTGGAGATGTTTATGGGCTAAGTTGGGGACTAAACTGCTTTTTAGTACTACTTGTCACCCCCAAACTGATGGACAAACTGAAGTAGTCAATAGAACGTTGTCTACTATGCTTAGGGCTGTTTTGAAGAATAAGAAGAAAATGTGGGAGGAATGCTTGCCTCATATTGAATTTGCTTATAACCGTTCATTGCATTCTACTACTAAGATGTGCCCTTTTGAAGTTGTGTATGGTTTCCTACCTCGTGCACCTATTGATTTGTTGCCTCTTCCATCTTCGGAGAAGGTTAATTTTGATGCTAAACAACATGCTGAATTGATTTTAAAAATGCATGAGTTAACTAAGGAAAACATTGAGCGTATGAATGCTAAATATAAACTTGCTGGAGATAAGGGTAGAAAACATGTTGTGTTTGCACCTGGAGATCTTGTTTGGTTACATTTGCGTAAGGATAGATTTCCTGATTTGCGCAAATCAAAGTTAATGCCACGTGCTGATGGTCCCTTTAAGGTGTTAGAGAAAATAAATGATAATGCACATAAACT
>NW_025302750.1:0-851 GCF_018294505.1 Triticum aestivum
AGAGAGAGGAGAATGGGAAGTGGCGAAACTGCTAAGTGCAGTATTTATAGACGCACCTTTAGTCGCGGTTGGGGAGGCGGACCAACCGCGACTAAAGGTCACCTTTAGTCGCGGTCCGCCTCCCCAACCGCGACTAAAGGGTTTTGGCGCCGCTTTCGTTCCCGCGCAGAAAGACCCTTTAGTCGCGGTTGGGGACAACAACCGCGACTAAAGGGTACCCTTTAGTCGCGGTCCGCCTCCCCAACCGGGACTAAAGGCGTTGTGCTGGAACTGGCGCGGTGTGGTGGGATGTTTAGTCCCACCTCGCTAGCCGAGAGGCTTCGACAGTGGTTTATAAGCGCGGCTGCGCTCACCACTTCGAGCTCCTCTCAAATGCAGGCTTACGGGCCTATTCTGTCAGTATGTGCTTGTGGGCCTACTGGGCCTTCTGCGGGCCTGAATCCTGGCCCATTGATGGGTTTTTAGTCGTATTCAGGCCGTGCTGGCCCAGTAGGAGGCATATTTTTTATTTTGTTTGTACTTATATATTTTGTTAAAGTTTATATTATTTTGTTTCTAATTCATTTTAAAATCTTAAAAATACAATTATATATCAAAAAAATCAGAAAATAAAACTAATTCATTTTAAATTCTTGTTTTTCTTCTGTTTTTTCTTCCTTTTTTCTTCTGTTTGTTTCTTCCTTTTTCTTGTTTTTCTTCTTTTTTTTCTTCCTTTTTTCCTTTTTCCTTTTTTCTTCTGTTTTTTTCTTTTGTTTTTTTCTCCTGTTTGTTTTTTTCTTCTGTTTTTTTATTTTGTTTTTTTCTTCTGTTTGTTTTTTTCTTCGGTTTTTTCTTTTTTCTTCTGTTTTTTT
>NW_025302751.1:0-851 GCF_018294505.1 Triticum aestivum
TGATGTTGATCAACCTCATCCTCATAATCTCCCACATAATCATCCTCCTCCGCATCAGCAGCAGGAGCCACAGAAGTATCAACAGCAGCACCAACAGTTTGGCCAAACGCAAGAGGAACACGGCTTGCTCGGCGGAGGTCTGCTTCGCGACGTGGAGGTAGTCGTTGTTGTTGTTGTTGGAGAGGTGCGTTAGGTGCAGCGGGTGGTGGTGGTGGAAGACGCGCGAGCAATTCATTAAACTTGTTATCGAGCTTTGTTTCGAACGTCTTCTCAAGGCCAGTGATCTTCTCCATGGCCTCTTCAAAATTGTTCAGCACATCTTGCACCTGTTCAGTCATCATTTGCTGAAACTTATCATGAAGCTCCTTGTTCGATAAATTCTCCCAGTCAATCTCGTCGGCTTGTGATCCTGGCATGGTTAGCAGCAATAGAAACACACAAGAATATGATTCTACAGACTACGAACAAGTGGTGGTGGTGGGTGTCACAAATCCGTCAAGCAAATCTAAAATTCTTACCAGTTCTTACCCAGCAGCAGGCGGTGATCGGCAACCGTTGTAGTCAAAAACTCTCAAAGCTTGGATAGAGCGATTACCAGGGAGAGTCAAACGCACGACGTAGATGTATGTGGAGCTGGGAAGGCTTATAATATGGTAGCAAAAAGGGTCAGCAATAATCAATTCAGAGATGCAAAGTTGAATAAACGCTCAACGACGGTACTGTGCTGGTCCTAGGCTAGACTGTGCTAGAGACGCGAGCCTAGAACAACAACAAAATCACGGCGCGGCACGTAAACAAGGGAAAAGCACACTCTGAATTTTTTTTTTCGCTCTTTTTTTTTTGCGCTCTTT
>NW_025302752.1:0-851 GCF_018294505.1 Triticum aestivum
ACGTGTCGGTTGTCAACACTCACAAGTTTGGCCAATTCTGGTTCTTTTCATGCACTATTACTCACCGTTTTGGGGTCCTAGAGCGATTTCCACGATTGACGATCCCTGGGGTGCATTTATGTGTTGGTCATCGACACTCGCAGTTCTGGCCGACTCTGCCCCGTTTCATGGACTATTACTCATTGTTTTGGTGTCTCGGAGCGATTTCCATGATTGACGCACCCCGGGGTGCGCTTACGTGTTGTTCACCAGCAATCCAAATTTCGTTCGATTCTGGGCTCTTTCATGGACTATTACTCACCATTTTGGGGTCCCAGAGCTATTTCCACGATTGACGATCCCCGCGGTGCGTTTACGTGTCCGTCGTCAACAGTCGCAATTTTGGCCGATTCTGGCCCGTTTTGTGGACTATTACTCACCGTTTTGGGGTCCCAAAGCCATTTCCATGGTTATTGAACCCCAAGGTGTGCTTACGTGTCGGTTATCAACAATCGTAGTTTTGGCCGATTCTGGCCCGTCTCTTGGACTATTACTCAGTGTTTTGGGGTCCCGGAGTGATTTCCACGATTGACGAACCCTGGGGTGCGTTTGCGTGTCGGTCATCAACACTTATAGTTTTGGCCGATTCTGGCCCGTTTCATGGACTATTACTCAGTGTTGGGACCCCAGAGTGATTTCCACAACGGACGAACCCCGGGGTGCATTTACGTGTCGGTTATCAACACTCACAATTTTGGCCAATTCTGGTTCTTTTCATGCACTATTACTCACTGTTTTGGGGTCCTAGAGCGATTTCCACGATTGACGATCCCTGGGGTGCATTTATGTGTTGGTCATCGACACTCGCAGTT
>NW_025302753.1:0-851 GCF_018294505.1 Triticum aestivum
TTGGCGGAGCCATCCTGAAGAGGGTGACATCCGTTAGCATCTCGATAGATAAAAGATAAGTAGAATCAACGGATAGAAATTGCAACATATAGTCTTCACAATAAGCATTCGAACGAAGATGAACGAATGAATTCCGTAGTAAGTCATCACACTTCCATAAGTTGAGAAGCCACTTGAAAAAGATATGAAATGAACATAATAAAACAAAGTATTGGCTTGCAGAATAAGCCGGAACAAACATATGATAGATATTTCATCCGAAGTTTTTGTGGTGGGGCCCACACGGGCTCAATCGTACAGCACCATCATGTACAAGGCTGTGCACATGACATACGAAGCGTCCCCGAGTCGGCAAAGCCATGGACTCTTTAAGACACAACGAGACCACTGTAAAATCAACCGTATACAGGCGGACCACTAGACGTCGAACCCCAATCTCATATCATGCATCTGTCGGAAAGAAATCCTAAGGCTACTTGAATTCCCACTTATAAACTCCCGAAACTTTCTGGTTATGCAATCTGGTGTAGGGGATACAGGGGACACAAATATATATCACCCAAACTAGCAATCCCTAGATCTAGTTGTATCCATCCGTCAACACATAACCAAGAACCCTTCGGAAATCGTTTACCTCAACCTTCGAAAAACATCCGTTATACAAGTTATGGCAATACTCCCGAACTCCCACCCCAGTACTGGGTGGCGTCGAGGTGATCTCACCAACAACTGCATAAAAGAGATTTCGATGTCGGCGAAACTCAGGTATTCCAGAACTGCAACGATAAAATTGTGACGACAACACCTCGGAGCTCAACTCCCCGGGACACTGCCACAACCCCTAAATGACA
>NW_025302754.1:0-851 GCF_018294505.1 Triticum aestivum
TATAAAAAAATAACCTACCATGTAACCCCACAAACGCCCTGTCCTCTGCCTGTGCCGGTCCATTCCACTTTTTCCCACCAGTTTTTAAAATGTTCTAGAACCTTCTTTTTTCTTTTTCCTTTCGTTTTCTCTTTTTTTGTTTTTTCATATTTATTTTTATTTCTCCTTTTACCTTTCCTTTTCAAATCCGTGATTTTTTTCCCAAACTCGTTAACTTCTTTGAATTCATGAAGTTTTTTCAATTTGTGATTTTTCAATTTTTTTGCACAATTATAAATATGGAAACAATTTGTAAGTTCATGATTATTAAAAATACCAGCATAGTTTTCAAATTCATGAACATCTTTTCATGTTCAATACATGTTTTAAATTGATGAAATATTTTTTAAATGCATTCAAAATCCTTGAAATTTGGGATCAATTTGAAAATCCATGAATGTTTTTTGAATTTTGTGTGCATTTTATGAATAGACAAACATTTCCAGAAAACAATTTATCTAATTCAAGGAACATTTCCATACTGTTCATGTTTGGTTCATACCGGTTTTGTATGCTTTTCTGTTTTATTTATTTATTTGTTTCCTTTGCTTTTTTAATAAACTGTGCGAATATTTAGGAAAAATGCTAGATTTTCTAACTTTTTTGCGGGAAAAAAGTCTTGATTTTGAAAGAATATTCGTGTTGTCAGAAAATGTTCCCATTTTGGCAGGGAATCTTTTTGAAAAAAGTTTAGAAGATATATAATTTTTTTAAATGTTCAGATTTTAGATAATGTGTTCGGAATTTCAAAAAATATTTCTCACTCGGATTTTACTTAATCAGTAATAATTTATATGGATTGGAGGGAGTAG
>NW_025302755.1:0-851 GCF_018294505.1 Triticum aestivum
GGAATCACCATGAATCGCCTCCTCTCCGCCGCCGCTCGAGCTCTCTCCCTCGGCCTTATCGAAACAGAATGACCAAACGAAAGGGTACGACACCCACTCCAAAATTCAAACAGGACAAAAGAACAACAGGACGGGCGCGGTTACGGGTTTAGACAAAGAAAAACCGAACCCGGTAAAAGAAAACCAACCGAAGGAAACAGGGCGCCAGTACGAAGAAAAAAAGAAAATTAGCACGAATCTCCGCAGAAGAACGGACGGACACAAATTTGAATGTTGACGAATTGAAAAACACTTGACTGTTAAATAGCAAACCCGTATAAGAAAGTCAATTTAAAACCTTGAATTTGTAGAGCTCGGGCGAAATGAATTCCAAGTCAAAATCCTAGGCGATTGCATTATGAATTATACAATCCCTGTCTAAATAAAACCCAAAGCATGAAAATGATGACATGACAAATGTCAACCGAAATTCGTCTGCCAGATGGGCCGGCCCGCTTTATTTTTCTGTTCAAAAAAATTCCATCGCCCTTGCTCGCTGCTGGACCGGCTCGCAATATTTTCTTCGTTAAAAACAAAAAAAAATAGTGCACGGGGTGGCTCGGACACAATATCTCTTGTTTTTTAACACCAATACAGACACATGCGCTCATATACATGCACATATACTCACCCCTATGAACGCACACACGCACACCCTACCCCTATGAGCACCTTCGAAAGACTGAGTCGGTATATCATCTTGAGATTTACGAAGTCCGTAGGCGCCTCGTCGTCGACGGGAACGTCTCCTCCCACTGAATGAGCATCGCCGGAAATCCTGAAATAAATTTAGGAATAAATGCGAGCACCAT
>NW_025302756.1:0-851 GCF_018294505.1 Triticum aestivum
CCAAAATTGTGAGTGTTGATGACCGAAACGTAAACGCACAACGGGGTTCGTAAATTGTGGAAATCACTCCAGGACCCCCGAAACTAAGTAATAGTCCAAGAAATGGGCCAACAATCGGCCCAAACTGCGATTGTTGATGACATACATGTAAGCGCACCTTGGGCTTCAACAACTATGGAAATCTCTTCGGGGCCCCAAAACGGTGAGTAATAGTCCACGAAACGAGTCAGAATCGACAAAAACCATGAGTGTTGATGACCGATACGTAAACGCACCGCGGGGTTTGTTAATCAAGGAAAGCACTCCGGGACCCCAAAACAGTGAGTAATAGTACATGAAACGGGCCAGAATCGGCCAAAACTGCGAGTGCCACAAAACAAGCACGAATCGGCCAAAACTGTGAGTGTTGATGATCGACACGTAAACGCACCCCGGGGTTTGTTAATTGCGCAAGTCACACCGGGACCCCAAACAGTTAGTAATAGTCCACGAAACGGGCCAGAATCGGCCACATCTGTGAGTGTTCATGACCGGCACGTAAACGCATTTTGGGGTTCAACAACTATGGAAATCGCTCCGGGACCCCTAAATGTTGAGTAATAGTCCTCGAATCGCGTCAGAATTGGCCCAAACTGTGAGTGTTGAGGACAGACACGCAAACGCACCCCGAGAATTGTCAATCATGGAAATCGCTCTGGGACGCCAAAATGGTGAATAATCGTGCATGAAATGGACCGGAGTCGACCAAAATTGTGTGTTGATGACTGACATGTAAACGCACCACGGAGTTCGTCAATCGTGGAAATCACTGCGGGACGCCCAAAACTAATTAATAGTGCAAGAAACGGGCC
>NW_025302757.1:0-851 GCF_018294505.1 Triticum aestivum
CGAGCCAACTGCAGTTGAACCTTGGGCAGAGTCATGTGTGTGGCCGCCCTAATTGAGCATCAAAGCTGAGTCCAGCATCTTTCTGGTGCCACAGCCGCCTCCTTCTCAGCACCGTAGCGGCTGTGCCTCAGGTACCATCCCTTGTTGCGTCCGGCCATGATGATGCGCCTCTCGCTCTGTCCGTCACATGGCCATTGCAGAACACAGCAGCACCATTGGGAGGTTCAACACACTGGGAGGATTCTAACAACCGCATGATCCAACCTTCTCAGCTCCATGCCCTTCGCTCATCAAATTCAATAGACCTACGCGATCTGAAGACGACGGTGTCCTCTAGTGCAGCTGCTCTTGAGTCCGACTGCGTCGTCCTTCTCAAGGCCTTCGACTGGCGTCCGTGGATTTTCCGTCATCTCCACTGTCCCTGACCTCTACCTCCCAGACCTCATCGGTGCCGTTGGGGCGGCGGCACTTGCCCGCGACTGGGGCTTCTTCCACCTCGTCTTGGGGATGTGGAGCTCTAGCGGCAACTGTTGAGCCTGCCAGGTCGACGACGGCGGTCACCTCCAGCGGCACCAGATCAGCGCGTCTCGGGATGGCGGCGCCTTGAGGAGAGAGAGTGGCATGGCACCACGTCGCCTGCAGCCGCCGCTCAGGAGGGGAGGATCGAGCGAATTGAGACGGACGAAAAAAATTGGGTGGAGGAGAAGGGGGCAAGAGCAGAGGAGGTAAGGGGAGGAGAAGAGGGGCGGATCGAACCCTAGCTCGCAGCACCGGATCGAGCGTCGCCGGATCGGTCGCCTCCTGGGATCGGGAGGTGAGGAGAGCCCGTGCTTCTGTGTGCTTGAGGACTA
>NW_025302758.1:0-851 GCF_018294505.1 Triticum aestivum
GAGTTAACTAAGGAAAACATTGAGCATATGAATGCTAAATATAAACTTGCTGGAGATAAGGGTAGAAAACATGTTGTGTTTGCACCTGGAGATCTTGTTTGGTTACATTTGCGTAAGGATAGATTTCCTGATTTGTGCAAATCAAAGCTAATGCCACGTGCTGATGGTCCCTTTAAGGTGTTAGAGAAAATAAATGACAATGCATATAAACTTGGGCTGCCTGCAGATTTTGGGGTTAGTCCCACCTTTAACATTGCAGATTTGAAGCCTTATTTGGGTGAGGAAGATGAGCTTCCGTCGAGGACGACTTCATTTCAAGAAGGGGAGGATGATGAGGACATCAATACCATTGTTACACCCACAGCCCTTACTGCTACATATACGGGACCAATTACTAGAGCTCGCGCACGCCAATTAAATTATCAGGTACTTTCGTTTCTTGGTAATGATTCTAATGTTCATGAGAATATGATGCTGCCTAAATTGGATACATTTGTTTTGCTTACAAATGAAGGGCCTAGCTTGGAGAAGGATGAACATTGGAGCAAGAACAAGCATGGAGATGATGCCATGCGCAAGGGGAACAAGAACGGAGTTACAAGTGATGATTTCAGGACTTTGAAGCCACCATAATGGGTGCATGAAGCCTTCGACGAAATATACAAGATACCACTTCATAAATTTCGTCCTGAGGCTATTCTAGGTGCTGCATCACCTTATTATTGGGCCAGGCCCTTGTAATTTCGAAATACATAAGTATAGGCTATTTTTAGAGTCCGTATGTGTGTGGAAACAAGAGATAGGGTTGATTTCGGACCCCTCCACCAAGGGCCACGAAATTCCCCCCCCCC
>NW_025302759.1:0-851 GCF_018294505.1 Triticum aestivum
AGAGCGATTTCCACGATTGTTGAACCCCGGGGTGCGTTTATGTGTCCGTCGTCAACACTCATAGTTTTGGCCAAATCTGACCTGTTTCGTGGACTATTACTCGCCATTTTGGGTCCCGAAGCGATTTCCATAGTTGTTGAACCCCAAGATGTGCTTACATGTTGGTCATCAACACTTGTAGTTTTGGCCGATTCTGGCCCGTTTCATGGACTATTACTCACCGTTTTGGGGTCCCAAAGCGATTTCCATGGTTGTCGAACTCCAAGGTGCGCTTACGTGTCGGTCATCAACAATCACAGTTTGGGCCGGTTCTGGCCCATTTCTTGGACTATTACTCTATTTTGGGGTCTCGGAGTCATTTCCACGATTGACGAACCCCGGGATGCGTTTACGTGTCGGTCATCAACACTCACATATTCGGGCAATTCTAATCCGTTTCGTACACTATTAGTCAACATTTTGGGGACCCAGAGCGATTTCCACGATTGTTGGACCCCGGGGTGCGTTTATGTGTCCGTCGTCAACACTCACAGTTTTGGCCAAATCTGACCTGTTTCGTGGACTATTACTCACCATTTTGGGTCCCGAAGCGATTTCCATAGTTGTTGAACCCCAAGATGTGCTTACGTGTTGGTCATCCACACTCGTAGTTTTGGCCGATTCTGGCCCGTTTCATGGACTATTACTCACCGTTTTGGGGTCCCAAAGCGATTTCCATGGTTGTCGAACTCCAAGGTGCGCTTACGTGTCGGTCATCAACAATCACAGTTTGGGCCGGTTCTGGCCCATTTCTTGGACTATTACTCTATTTTGGGGTCTCGGAGTCATTTCCACGATTGACGAACCCCGGG
>NW_025302760.1:0-851 GCF_018294505.1 Triticum aestivum
GGGGTTACAATTCAGGTTCTGTTTAGGTCTACGGTTTGGGTGAGTTAATGTTTTTGGTTTATTCAGGTGTTGTTCCGTTTCACTGGTTTTGTTGTTTCGGGTTTTTGAGTTTGCTATTTTGGTTTATTTGGGCTCACTAGTAGAAAAGGGGGCAATGGTCCAGGCAGGGCCAGCCCATTAGTCCCGGTTCAGTCCAGAACCGGGACCAATGGGGCAACTGGACCCGATTCGTGAGCCCCGGTGGCCGGCCGGGCCACGTGGGCCATTGGTCTCGGTTCGTCTAGACCTTTTGGTCCCGGTTGGTGGGACGAACCGAGACCAATGGTCCTTGCGGCCCACCACTATTGGTCCCGATTGGAGGCTTGAACCAGGACCAAAGGCTACCCTTTAGTCCCGGTTCAGGCCACCAACCGGGACTAAAGGGTTGGTCCTCTTTGCGGCTAGAGTTTAGTCCCACCTCGCCAACCGAAGGGGGTTCACACCGGTTTATAAGCCCCTCCCTCTCTGTCGTGTTGAGCTCCTCTCAAAATAAAAATAGATGCCCTTATACAGGGAATTTGACCTAAATTCATACTGAATTTCTCTGAAGTTAGTAGAAATTTATTATGAATTTAGGTCGAATTTTCTCTATAAGCGCATCTATGCTCATTTTTTTAGTAAAGTTAATCAAAACTATTTTTCTTCTATTTATTTCTGAGTGGTTTTTTATATAGTTTTTTTTCTTTTCTCCTACATTTATTTTTTTCTTTTTATTTCTGAGTTGTAATAAGTCATTAAAAATAAGCATCTATGCTCATTTTTTTAGTAAAGTTAATCACAACTATTTTTTCTTCTATTTATCTCTGAGTAGT
>NW_025302761.1:0-851 GCF_018294505.1 Triticum aestivum
AGGAAGTTCTCGCACATGGACACGAAGGCAGCAAGGTAGGCGATGGAATTTGGATTGAAATGGTGAAGTTGCGCCCGAAAGAAATTCAAGAAACCATGGAAGAAAACACTCGGAGGCAAGGAGAATCCACGGTCGACGTGAGTAGCTAGAAGGATGCACTCACCCTCCTGCGGCTATGGTTGCCACTCGTTCCCCGGGAGCCTCGCTGCCCCGTGAGGGATCAAGCCCTCGTTGGCCATCTCAGTGAGATCTGTCTCAGTGATGGTCAAGCGGATCCAATCCCCTTGTACCCAGCCATGCGGCAGGCGGGACCTGGACGAGGATCCGCCCCGACTGGGCGCTCGCCCTTTCGCCTTCCCCGTTGCCATTGCCTTCTTCACGCGCTCCAAAGCCGTCGTCTTCTCCTTCACCATTGTCGCCGACGAAGCGCACGAGGAGTGGATGGGCAGGGGGGAGAACAGGCGCGGCGGGCGGAGAGGGAGAGGGCAGGAGGAAGAATGAAGAGATACTGTTCAAAAACCCTCACCGGGCGCCTTTATAAGGGCACTTCCGAGTGGCTGACGAGTGGGCCCGGACGATCTTATCACATCCCGAAACAGTCGCGCATACGCGATACGTGGCGAAAAAGGCGGTGCGGGAATCGAGGCGTCTATGCCCTATCCCATCCGAGCGCCGCGGTCTGCCCCGTTTCGCGTGCTTCCCAAAATTCGGATCCCACAAAATCCGCTAACAGCTGATCGATCTGTCAGATGGGAGATCCCCTGCGATCCGTCGCTCGGAAGTTTATTAAGTTCAAAAGTTCACTCGACGGGAGAAAAGAATGGATCAAGGCGACTGAAAGAAAAGTTGCT
>NW_025302762.1:0-851 GCF_018294505.1 Triticum aestivum
GCGGCGCGCGCCGAATTGGACTGGAACGCCACTAGGCTAGGTCTGCTTTCGGCCGCCCACGCAACGTGCAGGTGTGCTCAGGGCGATGGGCCCAGACCCCTGCGCGCTTAGGTTTAGACCGGCGTGCTGGCCTCTCTGTTTTGCCTAGGTGGGGCTGCGACGTGTTGATCTTCCGAGGCCGGGCATGACCCAGGAAAGTGTGTCCGGCCAAATGGGATCGAGCGTGTTGGGCTATGTGGTGCACCCCTGCAGGGAAGTTTAATCTATTCGAATAGCCGTGATCTTCGGTAACAGGACGACTTGGAGTTGTACCTTGACCTTATGACAACTAGAACCGGATACTTAATAAAACACACCCTTCCAAGTGCCAGATACAACCGGTGGTCGCTCTACCTCAGGGATATGAGGAGGGGATCGCCGGGTAGGATTATGCTATGTGATGTTATTGGGAGATGCTACTTGGAGGATTTCAATCTACTCACTTATACTTGATGCAAGACGAAGGTGACAAGAAGCATAGTCTTCGACAGGATTAGTTATCCCCCTCTTATTCTGGCATTCTGCAGTTCAGTCCACTGATATGGCCTCCTTTACACATATACCCATGCATATGTAGTGTAGTTCCTTGCTTGCGAGTACTTTGGATGAGTACTCACGGTTGCTTTCTTCCCCCTTTCTCCCCTTTCCTTTCCTTCTGGTTGTCGCAACCAGATGCTGGAGTCCAGGAGCCAGACGCCACCGTCGACGACGACCCCTACTACACTGGAGGTGCCTACTACTACGTGCTGCCCGCTGATGACGACCTGGAGTAGTTTAGGAGGATCCCAGGCAGGAGGCCTGCGCCTCTTTCG
>NW_025302763.1:0-851 GCF_018294505.1 Triticum aestivum
TGATCCTTTCTGTGGATTTTTGTGGCTTTGGAGGTTTGCTTTATATATAAAGCAGGGTGAAAGTGGTTTTGGGTAAACTATAGTGTAGTATTAAAACTAATATGAATATTTCTCAATTGAATGTGCATTCTTACTACGTGGCAGCAGAATTCGATAGAGAAATATGTATATTTATGGGCTGCATAAAAAATAGACAAACGTGTATCTATAATAGATAGTCTTAACTATTATAGATCCACGCATTCTTTTTATTTCCTATGTAGGACACAAAATAATATTAGTAAAATTTTATTGCTACTTATGACTTTTAGATTTAGACGTGGGATTGTTCCACTTTTTGCTGAAACCTATTAACAGATCGAATGAAAAAATAAATATCGTGCCCATCTTGGCCATAAGAGGCTACGACCCTGCCTGTCATATCGCGCACATCCCGAGGGAGAGAAGGTCCAACATTAGGGCATATCGTGATGAATGGCTTGAGGAGCTGTGGGCTTCTACTAGTTTGTCAGAGAATAATACACAACGAGAGACTCCACCGGTTTTCCTAAAGAAGAATTTAACCAGCAACACGAGGGGAAATCGGAAGCAATGGTCTTGTGGACACCTGACGTCCAATTCCTTCTTTTCGGCGATGTCCGTTCGATGTCACTATCTTGTCTTGGATCAACTAATTTTGTGCCACTCCAGAGTATCTGAACTACTACATGTCCGGTGATCTTCTATGTTACTAGCAGTGCATTACTCGATGCTTCCTAATCCTATACGAAAAAACTGAACCACTCCCTCCGTTCCAAATTAGTTGTCCCTCTGCCTCATGTACTGAATACATTTTCCTCCTCGTGTAACTA
>NW_025302764.1:0-851 GCF_018294505.1 Triticum aestivum
TGTTGTACCGGGATACCGAGTCTGATCGGAATGTCTCGGGTGGAGGTCTATTCCTTCGTTGACCGTGAGAGCTTGTGATGGGCTAAGTTGGGACACCCCTGCAGGGATTTGAACTTTCGAAAGCCGTGCCCGCGGTTATGGGCAGATGGGAATTTGTTAACGTCCGGTTGTAGAAAACCCGAAGTTGACCTTATTTAAAATACATCAACCGCGTGCGTAACCGTGATGGTCTCTTCTCGGCGGAGTCCGGGAAGTGAACACGGTGTTGGAGTTATGTTTGACGTAAGTAGTTTCAGGATCACTTCTTGATCGCTACTAGCTTCACGACCGTGCCTTGCTTCTCTTCTCGCTCTCTTTTGCGAATGTAGCCACCATATATGCTAGTCGCTTGCTGCAGCTCCACCTCATTACTCCATCCTTCCTATAAGCTTAAATAGTCTTGATCTCGCGGGTGCGAGATTGCTGAGTCCCTGTGGCTCACAGATACTTCCAAAACCAGTTTGCAGGTGCCGATGAGTCTGTGTAGTTGACGCAACCAAGCTTAGGAGGAGCTCGATGAAGATCTTGTCCTTTATGTTGTTTCGTTTTAGTTGATCAGTAGTGGAGCCCAGTTGGGGTCGATCGGGGGCCTTTTGTCGCATTTGTGGTTCTTCTTTTATTTTGGCTCCGTAGTCGGGCCTTGTTTGTATCTGATTGATGTAATGCTTTATTCATGTAATTGGGTGAAGTGGCGATTGTAAGCCAACTATGTATCTGTTGGGTTTCGTAGTAATTTCAAAAATTTTCCTACGTGCACACAGGATCATGTGATGCATAGCAACGAGGGGAGAGTGTTGTCTACGTACCCAACG
>NW_025302765.1:0-851 GCF_018294505.1 Triticum aestivum
GATCCAGCAGGGTGTCGGGGAAGAGTTCCATCAGCACGAAGGCGTGGTGATGGTGATGATGTTCTACCGATGCAGGGCTTCGCCTAAGCACCGCTACGATATGACCGAGGTGGAATATGGTGGAGGGGGGCACCGCACACGGCTAAGGAATGATCACGAAGATCAACTTGTGTGTCATGGGGTGCACCCCTGCCCCCATATATAAAGGAGGGAGGGGGAGGTGCGGCCGGCCCCTAGGGGTGCGCCTGGAGGAGTCCTACTCCCACCGGGAGTAGGACTCCCCCCTCTTGCCTTGTTGGAGAAGGAAGGGGGAAGGGGGAAAGAGGAAAGGGGGGCGCCGCCCCCCTTCCTTGTCCTATTCGGACTAGGGGGAGAGGGCGCACGGCCTGCCCTAGCCGGCCCTCCTCTTCTCCCTTAGGGCCCATGTAGGCCCATTATCCCCCGGGGGGATTCCGGTAACCCCCCGGTACTCCGGTAAAATCCCGATTTCACCCGGAACGATTCCGATATCCAAATATAGGCTTCCAATATATCAATCTTTATGTCTCGACCATTTCGAGACTCCTCGTCATGTCTGTGATCACATCCGGGACTCCGAACAACCTTTGGTACATCAAACACTATAAACTCATAATATAACTGTCATCGTAACGTTAAGCGTGCGGACCCTACTGGTTCGAGAACTATGTAGACATGACCTAGAACTATTTCCGGTCAATAACCAATAGCGGAACCTGGATGCTCATATTGGCTCCTACATATTCTACGAAGATCTTTATCGGTCAAACCGCATAACAACATACGTTGTTCCCTTTGTCATCGGTATGTTACTTACCCGAGATTCGATCGTC
>NW_025302766.1:0-851 GCF_018294505.1 Triticum aestivum
CTCCCTCACCCCTAGTAATGAACTAATAGAGACAAGGTGCGATGCGTGGCAGGGGCAACTGTTGGAAAAAGTCCCAAAAAGACTCCCTCGGGGTCTTATTTCTTTAGTCCCAAACGCCCACTTTTAGTCCCTAAAAGTCCCTCCTGTTTGGTTTAGATGGGACTGACACGGAGTTTTTTTTAGTCCCTACACCAAAATGTCCCTATAAACAAACAGCCTCTAATAATGCCGCTGGAAAATTGATACAATGCCACAGTTAAAAGCAAATTACATGTTTAACGAATTTTATTGTTAATATAATCTCTATGTTAATATTAATCAATGCCACCATTTGAGAAATGCTACTGTCTTGCTTTCTTTCCCATTTTGATAAGGTAGATCCTTCTTTTTGTTGGCTTCTGTGTCATCCACCGTTATTGACCACTAATTGTTTCCTTTGCACCTCTGTATAAATAGGGTTATCTACTTCACCTAGTTGCCATTGTGACCTTTTTTTGCACTGCACAAAACACTTTTGTTTTAAGAGTGTTTTGTGTAGTTCAACCAAAATGTCACACCGACAACGTTGCTTGATTGCTTGATCTTAGTGGAACTGCACAAGAGGAGATCTTACTTCCTATCCGTTAAGGCGACTTTGGTTCAGATCTTCTTCTTGTGATTTGTTTGAATTCCGCATCATGAGTGGTCAGTACTAGCCTTCTTTCACATGATTCTGCAGTGTGCTTTCATATGTTGTTCTACTTGTATGATAATGTTGCTTGATTTTAGTGAACTGCATAAATGGAGACAAGACTTCCAATCTGTATGTGCACCATAATATCCCATTGAGGTAAGATAAGGATATTTCACAA
>NW_025302767.1:0-851 GCF_018294505.1 Triticum aestivum
GGTGGATCTGGCGGCTCCTTCTCATGGGATGACATCTCACGATGGGATTTGGGAAGGTAGCCGGAGCCACGACCCTGATTTGTGCCTGCAATGGAGTTTCAGGGGTGCGACGGATCTGGGGCAGTTCTGGGGCGGATCTTGGGAGGTGCTTCCATTCAATCAGATCCTTCAGACCTTATCGTGGCGGCATCATCAATGGCCTCTTGAGCTGCGGTTTGTGGTGACCACCGAATTTCTTCAGGAGGGTTTCTCTCCAGATCTGATGGCCGTAGCCGGCAGCTCATACTGGTGTGATTGTGGGATGTAGTCGGAATGCTCCGTTGTTGGTTTGACGGTTACCACTTCAATAAGTCTGCCTTGTACAGTGATGAGATCCAATCTATGGATGATGACTTGACGCAAAGGGTATGATTGTGCAGCACAGACAATGGGAATTTGCCCATGACATGTAGCTGCTGGGACAGTGAAAAAGTGGCGGCGACAACATAGGTTTGACTTCGATTTGGTGGTGCTTCTTGAGTACCCAGTCTCGCGTTCCGGGGTGAAAACCCTAGGTATGACACGAATTGGTTATACCTGGCAATGACGATGTTTTTGTGTCGTTACCTTGTTGAATGCATTGCTCGGAATTGGTCGGATTTGTTCTTCGGGGTGAAAACCTAAAATCTAGCATATAATGGTTTGATTCGGTGATGTCAGCTCTTCAGCGTCGTTCCCTTCTTGAAGGCATGTCCTTGTGGTGTCGAAAGATGGTTGCGGATATGGTCATTGTTGTAGTTTGTCGATCGATGTTTTGATCGATTCGAGTTATTTATTTTTCCTCGCTTGGCCATAGCTTTGGTCTTATATGA
>NW_025302768.1:0-851 GCF_018294505.1 Triticum aestivum
AAACGGGTCAGAATCGACAAAAACCGCGAGTGTTGATGACCGACACGTAAACGCTCCCTAGGGTTCGTTAATCACGGAAATTACTCCGGGACCCTGAAAGAGTGAGTAATAGTCCATCAAACGGGCCAGAATCGGCCAAAACTATGAGTGTTGATGACCGACACGTAAGCGCACCTCGGAGTTCAACAAGCATGGAAATCACTTTGTGACCACAAAACGGTGAGTAATAGTCCATGAAACGGGTCAGAATCGACAAAAACTGCGAGTGTTGATGACCGGCACGTAAACACACCCCAGGGTTCATTAATCATGGAAATCACTCCGGGACCCCAAAACAGTGAGTAATAGTCCATGAAACGGGCCAGAATCGGCCAAAACTGCGATTGTTGATGACCCACATGTAAACGCACCCCAGGGTTCGTTAATCATGGAAGTCACTGCGAGACCCAAAAACAGTGAGTAATAGTCCACGGAACGGGCCAGAATCGGCCAAAACTGTCAATGTCGATGACCTCCACGTAAGCGCACCTTGGGGTTCAACAAGCATGGAAATCACTTTGTGACCCCAAAACGGTGAGTAATAATCCACGAAATGGGTCAGAATCGACAAAAACCGCGAGTGTTGATGACCGACACGTAAGCGCGCCTTGTTGTTCAACAAGCATGGAAATCACTTCGGATCCCAAAACGGTGAGTACTAGTCCACGAAACGGGTCAGAATCGACAAAAACCGCAAGTGTTGATGACCATCACGTAAACGCACCCCGGGGTTCGTTAATCGTGGAAGTCCCTCCGCGTCCCCAAAACAGTGAGTAATAGTCCACGAAACGGGTCAGAATCGACAAAAACCG
>NW_025302769.1:0-851 GCF_018294505.1 Triticum aestivum
AGTTTCTTGCTTGTTCTTCGTTTGCTCGCAGGAAACAGACCCTCGTGGTCAGGTTGATCGTGCTCCGGCGTGGTCGATAACCTCTCGGAGTTGGTTTAGCGATTGCTAAGGCGCGACGTCCTCGCACGTTCGTAGTCGGATCGTCAAAGTCGACTTCCACCAAAGCGATATCCATCATCTCATCGAAAGACGGGACACCTTTGCCTCTATCAAGTGGTATCAGATTTCCAGGTTGCTCGGTGAGATTTTACAGTTTTTCGTAGTTTAGATCGAGTCTGTTCTTCATACCTACAGTCCACGAAAAAGCCACAAAAAAAATTAGGGTTAGTTCATCATATCCGAACCAATCTGAGCCTTTGCATAATCTTTTTAGGGTTTTTGCTTTGTTGAATTTGCGGTTGCATCGTCGTGTCAAGTTGCTGGTCTTAGAGTCTAGTCTTTTAGAGTTTCGAGTTCTGGTCATAAGTTGTCACGCGGCCGCCGCACCATCATCATCGCCTTGCCATCTACCACCATTGCTTATCCGCCACCGCTTTGAATCCGTATCCATATACCACCACCGCTGCCATATACTACCGCCATATATCCACCACCAATCCGAGTTCTTTTCATATTCGGTTTGTTTTAGAGATCCATATATTTTCCGTTTCGTGTTTCCTTGCCTGAGTAGGTCTCGGAAAAAAAAAAGAGTCTGGAGACCCCCGGGCAGTTTTTAGGCCAAAATTTCGGCAACCAAAAATATTTTTTCCCTATCCTATTTTTAGGCCCCGGGTAGTGTTTTGAGACACTCGCCATCATAGTGATTTTTTGTCGCACTTTTTCGTCGTCGCTGCCCTGATTTCCGAAAAAAA
>NW_025302770.1:0-851 GCF_018294505.1 Triticum aestivum
CGTTTCGTCAGTGCCGGTTTTCGTTTAAAAAAACGCTAGATCGTTTTTTTTTCGGTTTTATTATTTTGCGAGCGTTTACCGAACCGTTCGTTTTAACGAACGCGTTCGTCGGTTTTTTCTGATTAACGAACGTCCGTTATTTAACCGTTCGTCCGTTTTTCTTTTTCGTCGGAATTTTTCTGCGATTATCTCAGATTCGATTTCTGATCGAATCTTCAATTCTGTTTAACTTCTCGCTCGTTTATCGGAATCAGGCGATTCAAGCGCCTAGAGTTTCGTCTCGAAATTCTCTTTCCGTTTAACCTACTCAAACAAGTTTTTGCTACGGTAAAATTTGACCTAGATCCAGATTAGCAAACGAAGTTTCTTTCTTTCGCCGTTTGACTTTCGTTGCTTCTTTCGAGTTGATTCTTTTTGCAAACCGGAGTTCTTAAGTTGAACTTTCTGGTTGGATCTTTCATTCGAGTTTTACCTGTGCATTAGATGAGTACTGATTGTATGCTTGTTTGTTTGCGATAGAGTACCCGGAGTGTGCCGCTTGTTACTTCGACTCGCTAGGTTTTGCGGATCATCAGCAAGGCAAGTAACACTTTGATCATACCCAGTTTTTATGCATTAGATTCAACCCTCAAACATTGCATGAGTAGGATTGATAACATGTGGGTACTGGGAAGTAGTTGAGGTAGTACCTATTACCTGTTTTACTTTATCAAACCCTTGGGAGTTACTTCTACGTTGCTTTTATTATTGCCATGCTATGCTCGTAGACGTGGATGGGTTTGAGAGACATTCATGACAGATGTGAGATGTTTATTAATGGTTCAACTTAAGGTGGCAACTAAAACTCACAT
>NW_025302771.1:0-851 GCF_018294505.1 Triticum aestivum
GTAGTTGAGAGGGAGCGGCCAAAGCAATGTACAATCGTCTTTGTAGTGGAGCTGGGAGGGGCAAGGATAAGGGACGAAGACCGGGGTAACATGTCGGATGCGATCATACCAGCACTAAAGCACCGGATCCCATCAGAACTTCGAAGTTAAGCGTGCTTGGGCGAGAGTAGTACTAGGATGGGTGACCTCCTGGGAAGTCCTCGTGTTGCATTCCCTTTTTAATTTTTTTCGCGCCGCTTGCAAAACAAAACGCACGTGTAAGTAATATATTTACCGTGTTTTATTATTTTGCACGAGTGCGGTAAGTCATAGCTGGGTGCTCACGATTCACGGGTCCAGCGTCGGTGTTGTGGCGCGGCAAGCGTGCACTGGTGCGGTTGAGAAGGAGGGGTGGAAACCGCGTTAAACTCGTCTCCGTAGTTGAGAGGGAGCGGCCAAAGCAATGTACAATCGTCTTTGTAGTGGAGCTGGGAGGGGCAAGGATAAGGGACGAAGACCGGGGTAACATGTCGGATGCGATCATACCAGCACTAAAGCACCGGATCCCATCAGAACTCCGAAGTTAAGCGTGCTTGGTCGAGAGTAGTACTAGGATGGGTGACCTCCTGGGAAGTCCTCGTGTTGCATTCCCTTTTTAATTTTTTTCGCGCCGCTTGCAAAACAAAACGCACGTGTAAGTAATATATTTACCGTGTTTTATTATTTTGCACGAGTGCGGTAAGTCATAGCTGGGTGCTCACGATTCACGGGTCCAGCGTCGGCGTTGTGGCGCGGCAAGCGTGCACTGGTGCGGTTGAGAGGGAGGGGTGGAAACCGCGTTAAACTCGTCTCCATAGTTGAGAGGGAGCGGC
>NW_025302772.1:0-851 GCF_018294505.1 Triticum aestivum
TCAATCCTTTCTGACTTCATTTGTTATTTTTCATGCATTTACTAATTATTTCGAGCTATAAGACCCTAATATTGAAAAGCATTTCAAATGAACTCTGAAAAGGTTGAAAGTTGGCATGATATCATCATTTCATCCACACAGCATGTGCAAGAAAGTTGAGAGGGTTACGGCAAAAACTGGATGCACTTCGTGTACAGAACGGACAATCTCTTTCAAAGTATCAGGATTTCATCCGAAAACTCGTCTGTTACAAAGGGATTTCATTTTTTAAAACTTATTTGCACTGCTGACTTTTTGTGTGTTCAAAATGCACCATTCAAAGCCACATCATCATTTGTCAATCCTTTCTGATTTCATTTGCTATTGTTCATGCATTTACTAATTATTTTGAGCTACAAGACCTTAAAATAGAAAAGCATTTCAAATGAACTCTGAAAAGGTTGAGAGTTGGCATGATATCATCATTTCATGCACATAGCATGTGCAAGAAAGTTGAGACGGTTACGGCAAAAACTGGATGCACTTCGTGTACAAAACGGACAATCTCTTTCAAAGTATCAGGATTTCATCCGGAAACTCGTCTGTTACAAAGGGATTTCATTTTAAAAACCTTAGTTGATCTCCTGACTTTTTGTGTGTTCAAAATGCACCATTCAAAGCCACATCATCATTTGTCAATCCTTTCTGACTTCATTTGTTATTTTCAATGCATTTACTAATTATTTTGAGCTATAAGACCCTAAAATTGAAAAGCATTTCAAATGAACTCTGAAAAGGTTGAAAGTTGGCATGATATCATCATTTCATCCACATAGCATGTGCAAGAAAGTTGAGAGGGTTACGGCAAAAAC
>NW_025302773.1:0-851 GCF_018294505.1 Triticum aestivum
GTAAATGCATGAAAAATAACAAATGAAGTAAGAAAGGATTGAAAAATGATGATGTGGCTTTGAATGGTGCATTTTGAAGACACAAAAAGTCAGGAGTTCAAATAAGATTTAAAAAATGAAATCCCTTTGTAACAGACGAGTTTCCAGATGAAATCCTGATACTTTGAAAGAGATTGTCCGTTTTGTACACGAAGTGCGTCCAGTTTTTGCCGTAACCCTCTCAACTTTCTTGCACATGCTATGTGGATGAAATGATGATATCATGCCAACTTTCAACCTTGCAGAGTACATTTGAAATGCTTTTCAATTTTAGGGTCTTATAGCTCAAAATAATTAGTAAATGCATGACAAATAACAAATGAAGTAAGAAAGGATTGAAAAATGATGATGTGGCTTTGAATGGTGCATTTTGAACACACAAAAAGTCAGGAGTTCAAATAAGTTTAAAAAAATGAAATCCCTTTGTAACAGACGAGTTTCCGGATGAAATCCTGATACTTTGAAAGAGATTGTCCGTTTTGTACACGAAGTGCATCCAGTTTTTGCTGTAACCCTCTCAACTTTCTTGCACATGCTATGTGGATGAAATGATGATATCATGCCAACTTTCAACCTTTTCAGAGTTCATTTGAAATGCTTTTCAATTTTAGGATCTTATAGCTCAAAATAATTAGTAAATGCATGAAAAATAACAAATGAAGTAAGAAAGGATTGAAAAATGATGATGTGGCTTTGAATGGTGCATTTTGAACACACAAAAAGTCAGGAGTTCAAATAAGTTTTAAAATATGAAATCCCTTTGTAACAGACGAGTTTCCGGATGAAATCGTGATACTTTGAAAGAGATTGTC
>NW_025302774.1:0-851 GCF_018294505.1 Triticum aestivum
TGTAGCGTTTGACCACGGGATCTAGCCCTTTGACTTTGCACGGACGGGCTTTGACCAGTGGACCTCTCCACCCGGTTGTGTCGGGTCGGCCCAGAGGGACACCGGGGAGCAACATCCGGGCCAGGCCCACAGCTACATCCACTCCGTGTAGACCCGACGCGTCCGTTTCCCCCCTCCGGGTGCCGGCGGCGGCGCCGTCCGTGAGGGTGGGCACGCACCGGAGACGCGTGCTGGGCGTTTGCAACCGCCTCAACACTTCCAGACTTGTGAGAGGCCGCCTACGCAAGATTTACGGTATGCTACCCCCCGAAGGCCGCCGGCCACAGTCGTAGACGTGCGAAGAGCAATCCGCGTAGAGGGAAGTGTTCAGATACTTCTCCATCACAAAAAATTATGAAAAATTACCAATAGTCCTATAGCACATGTGCCCACGTTGTGTAAAAAACTCATGATTTTATCGCGCTCCAAGTATTTAATAATATTCACGCTGCATCGTTACCGCAGAACGTCTACCACCGTTTCATTGCCGTCCGTGAGGGGGGCCACAACCCGGAGACGCGTGCCGCCTCTTCGGACATGCCACAACACCACCCCGCATGTATGAGGGCCCGGTACGACGCTCCGGTGGCATTGCTACCCCCCCAGGGCCCCCGTCCTGCCTAACCCTGTAGTGTTTGACCACGGGATCTAGCCCTTTGACTTTGCACGGACGGGCTTTGACCAAAGGACCTCTCCACCCGGTTGTGTTAGGTCGGCCCATAGGAACACTTTGGAGCAACATCCGGGCCAGGCCCACAGCTACATCCACTCCGTGTAGACTCGACGCGTCCGTTTCCCCCCTCCGGGTGCCG
>NW_025302775.1:0-851 GCF_018294505.1 Triticum aestivum
GAGTGGATCAGCACAAACCACACAAGCTTGCTCCTTCTTGGGAAGGCCCCTTCATCGTCACCAAGGTTCTCCACAACGGGGCGTACCGTCTTTACAACGTCGAGCATAATATCGACGAGCCCCGAGCTTGGAACGCGGAGCTACTCCGCCCATTTTACACTTAAGTTTTATCACTCGGATGAGTTGCAATAAAGTACTTTTGTAGTTCATGGACCTCAAAATAATAGTGTCATAGTTCCTCCACAATATCTGTCACTTTTTATTTTTATTTTCCAATAAAATTCCCCTCAGTGGGTGACTTAGTTGCGAATCCGTTTCGCCTAAGTTTGTAAAAATCCTACCGAGTGGTGAGCCAGACTCCCACTCAGAGGCTTAGCTGCGAATCCGTTTCGCCTAAGTTATCAAAATCCTACCGAGTGAAGAGCAACCCTCTCACTCGGGGGCTTAGCTGCAGCCTTGTGCTCGCCTAAGTTATGAAAATCCTGCCGAGTGAAGAGCAATCCTCTCACTCGGAGGCTTAGCTGCAGCCTCGTGCTCGCCTAAGTTATCAAAATCCTGCCGAGTGAAGAGCAATCCTCTCACTCGGGGGCTTAGCTGCAGCCATGTGCTCGTCTAAGTTATCAAAATCCTACCGAGTGGTAAGCCAGCCTTCCACTCGGAGGCTTAGCTGCAGCCTCGTGCTCGCCTAAGTTATAAAAATCCTGCCGAGTGAAGAGCAATCCTCTCACTCGGGGGCTTAGCTGCAGTCCAAGCACTCGCCTAAGTTGTGAAAATCCTACCGAGTGAAGAGCAATCCTCTCACTCGGAGGCTTAGCTGCAGCCTCGTGCTCGCCTAAGTTATCAAAATCCTA
>NW_025302776.1:0-851 GCF_018294505.1 Triticum aestivum
AACAGACGAGTTTCCGTATGAAATCCTGATACTTTGAAAGAGATTGTCCGTTTTGTACACGAAGTGCATCCAGTTTTTGCCGTAACCCTCTCAACTTTCTTGCACATGCTATGTGGATGAAATGATGATACCATGCCAACTTTCAACCTTTTCAGAGTTCATTTGAAATGCTTTTCAATTTTAGGGTCTTATTGCTCAAAATAATTAGTAAATGCATGAAAAATAACAAACGAAGTCAGAAAGGATTGAAAAATGATGATGTGGCTTCGAATGGTGCATTTTGAACACACACAAAGTCAGCAGTTCAAATAAGTTTAAAAAAATGAAATCGCTTTGTAACAGACGAGTTTCCGTATGAAATCCTAATACTTTGAAAGAGATTGTCTGTTTTGTACACGAAGTGCATCCAGTTTTTGCCGTAACCCTCTCAACTCTCTTGCACATGCTATGTGGATGAAATGATGATACCATGCCGACTTTCAACCTTTTCTGAGTTCATTTGAAATGCTTTTCAATTTTAGGGTCTTATTGCTCAAAATAATTAGTAAATGCATGAAAAATAACAAATGAAGTCAGAAAGGATTGAAAAATGATGATGTGGCTTCGAATGGTGCATTTTGAACACACGCAAAGTCAGGAGTTCAAATAAGTTTTAAAAATTGAAATCCCTTTGTAACAGACGAGTTTCCGTATGAAATCCTGATACTTTGAAAGAGATTGTCCGTTTTGTACACGAAGTGCATCCAGTTTTTGCCGTAACCCTCTCAACTTTATTGCACATGCTATGTGGATGAAATGATGATACCATGCCAACTTTCAACCTTTTCAGAGTTCATTTGAAATGCTTTTCA
>NW_025302777.1:0-851 GCF_018294505.1 Triticum aestivum
ACGTGGCAACAGCGGATTCGCCGGGGCGCGGCGGCGGACGTGTCCGGCGCGGCGCGGAGGGAGAGGGTTAGGGTTCGTCTGAGATTTCGTTTTTCGGGATGTCCACTCATTTATAGGTAGAGGGAGGTAGGAGACTCCAAATGAGGTGCGGTTTTCGCCCACACGATCGTGATCGAACGACCTAGAGCATGGAAGAGAGTTTGGTGGGCTTTGGGCTGGTTTTGGAGGGGTTTTTTGCTGGACACTCAAATGGACTTTGCGGATGCCTCGTTAACCGTTGGAGTACCAAACGACCTCCGAATGGAACGAAACTTGACCGGTAGACTCCGGGTGGTATATTAAGACCACTTGACAAGCCTCGGTCCATTCCGAGAAAGTTTGACACACGCACACGAAAGAAAACTAGAGGGGTGGACCGGGGGAGATAGGAGCGCCGGATTGGAAAACGGACAACGGGGAAAATGCTCGGATGCATGAGACGAACACGTATGCGAATGCAATGCACATGATGACATGATATAAAAAATGCATGACATGACCAAAATACAAAACGAAAACCAAAACCCGACAACGGAGGGAAAAACATATCACATAGCCGGAAATGGCAAGAGTCGGAGTTACAAATATGGCAAGTTACATGCGGGGTGTTACAACACTCCACCACTACGAGAGGATCTCGTCCCGAGATCTAGGACTGAAAGAACTCCGGATATTCGGAACGGAGATGGTCCTCGCGTTCCCAGGTGGCTTCCCGGTCGGAATGGTGCGACCACTTCACTTTCAGGAATTTGATAGACTTGTTGCGAGTCTTGCGCTCAGTTTCCTCAAGAATAGCAACGGGGTGCTCATGA
>NW_025302778.1:0-851 GCF_018294505.1 Triticum aestivum
CCACCCGGTTGTGTCAGTTCGGCCCATAGGGACACCCGGGAGCAACATCCGGGCCAAAACCAGAGCTACATCCACTCCGTGTAGACCCGACGCGTCCGTTTCCCCCCTCCAGGTGCCGGCGGCGGCGCCGTCCGTGAGGAGGGGGCACACCCCGGAGACGCGTGCCGGGCATTTGCAACCGCCACAACACTTCCAGACTTGTGAGAGGCCGCCTACGCAAGATTTGACAGTATGCTAGCCCCCGGAGGCCGCCGGCCATAGTCGTAGACGCGCGAAGAGCAATCCGCGTAGAGGGAAGTGTTCAGATACTTCTCCATCACGAAAAATTATGAAAAATTACCATCGGTCCTATAGCACATGTGCCCACGTCATGTAAAAAACTCATGATTTTATCGCGCTCCGAGTATTTAATAATATTCACGCCGCATCGTTTTCGCAGAACGTCTACTACCGTGTCATCGCCGTCCGTGAGGGGGGCCACACCCCGGAGATGCGTGCCGCCTCTTTGGACATGCCACCGCACCACCCCGCATGTATGAGGGCCCGATGCGACGCTCCGGTGGCATTGCTACCCCCCAGGGCCCCCGTCCCGCCTAACCCTGTAGCGTTTGACCACCGGATCTAGCCCTTTGACTTTGCATGGACGGGATTTGACCAGTGGGCCTCTCCACCCGGTTGTGTTAGGTCAGCCCATAGGAACACTTTGGAGCAACACCCGGGCCAGACCCACAGCAAGATCCCCTCCGTGTAGACCCGACACGTCCGTTTCACCCCTCCAGGTGCCGGCAGCGGCGCCGTCCGTGAGGGGGGGCACACCCCGGACACGCGTGCCGCTTCTTCAGACATGCCAC
>NW_025302779.1:0-850 GCF_018294505.1 Triticum aestivum
GGCGATGCAGGGCTTCCGGGGAGCTGTGGAGCGGTGGGGAGGAAGAGGGGGTCGTGGCGGAGCTTCTGAGCTAGTCGGGGGAGCGAGGGGTGGCCGGAGACGGCTGCTGTGGCGAACGGCAGCGACGGTGGTGTTCGGCCGTGTGAGAGAGAGCGAGGGAGAGGAGAGGAGAGCCGGGGGAGAGTGAGAGAGAGCAGGGGGAGAGGCGTGGCGTCGTCCAGGGCATCGAGCGAGGAGGGGAGGGCAGGCAAGCAGGCGAGCAGGTGGCGTGGCGCGGTGGCGCACGCGCGCGCCGGCCACACTCCCCTCCCTCTGTCGGGACGAAGACGACAGAGGAGGGAGGTGGGCTGGGCCGGCTGCTGGCTGGGCCAGCCAGTTGGCTGGGCCGCACAGTGGAGGAGCCCAGGTAAGCTCCTCCTGTTATATATTTTTCTGTTTTTAATTTCTGACATTTGTTTTGATTTAAATAATATATTAAATCATTTATTTAACTTATGCCAATTTTTGCAGGAGCTATTTATATTATTCCAGAGCTCTTTTATAATTGGCATAGTATTTGGGCATATATTAATATATATAATTAATATATTTCCAATGCAAATATTTATGCATTAATTCCAAATGCCCAAAATAAATGTCCATGAGCCACTAAAAATATTGGTTTGATTTTTATCTCTGTCCAATATTTTCAGAGAGCAACAGAAGCATTTTCTTGGACCCTTTTGGAGAAATTTTTATTTGGGTCATTTTCAAAATGGTTCTGAGGGTTTCACAGATCCCCATTTCAAGTTTCTGATGAAAGAGTAAACATGATGCAACACTCTAATGCATGACTAGCTAGGGTGTGACA
>NW_025302780.1:0-850 GCF_018294505.1 Triticum aestivum
CCCTCAGGTGTCTCCTGGCTCCAGAAATTCTGATTTATTGAATAAAAAATCCTCACAAAGTTTTGTTCCATTTTGAGAACTTTTATTTCTGCACAAAAACAACACCATGGTAGTTCTGCTGAAAACAACGTTAGTCCGGGGTTAGTTTCATTCAAATCATGCAAATTAGAGTCCAAAACAAGAGGAAAATCGTTAGGAAAAGTAGATACGTTGGAGACGTATCAACTCCCCCAAGCTTAAACCTTTGCTTGTCCTCAACAATTCAGTTGGTAAACTGAAAGTGAGAAAGAAAAACTTTTATGAACTCTTTTGCTCTTGTTTGCATAAACAAGCTTAAACAGCAGTCGGGTTTTCAACCAACATTATAAGTAACCATGCCGACAATAACTCTTAAAAAATTTATTAACTCATATCAATGACATAATCAGCTAGCAAGCAATAATAAGACATCTCAAATAGCAACACGTTGTCAAAACAATCATGATATAATATGACAATAGTGGTATCTCGCTAGCCCTTTCTGAGACCGTAAAACATAAATGCAGAGCACCTCCAAAGTCCGAGTAGCGACTAAACATTGTAATTCATGGTAGAAAAGATCCAGTCATGATGCATCCAACATTAGCTACACACAATGCATCAGCATGACAGCAGTGCTCTCAGGTTCTAGCGCTTATTTTAGATGGTGATGACACAACATAAAAGTAAATAGATAGTCCCTTCGCAGAGAGAAGCAGTGATTTGCAGAGATTCCAGAGCTCAAGTTTTTAAAATAGAGGTAAATGATATTTTGAGACATGCACCATTCTTGTTTACTTCACGACCATCAGTTATCAATTCCTTCCATGCT
>NW_025302781.1:0-850 GCF_018294505.1 Triticum aestivum
TTAACTGGGCTGGCTCGGGTCAAACCTGACGTGTGGGGTCCACACGTCAGTGACTAACTAACTAACCTAATTTTAATTAGAGCCTGGGCCCGCATGTCAGTGTCAGCAGGGGGGGGGGGGTAATTAGTTTAACTAATTCGCTTAGTGCTAATCCTAATTAGCTAACAGGGCTGGCCCACCTGTCATTGAGTTAGGGCATCCAACTGGGGTCAAACTCGCCGGACTTGGTCCACGGCTCGTCGCCGGTGAAGCCCGAGACGGCGGAGGGGGTCGGAATTCCTCCTCCGGCGACCAAATGGCCGGCGGAGGGCAGCTACGTGACGCTGAAGATCCCGCGCGTCGAGTGGTGCGGTTAGTTAGGCCGGGGGCGACCTATATCGACGGCGGCGAGCTCAAAGGCGGCGGCCGGAGTTCGGGCTACCGCGGAGATGGCTATATAGGGCATGGCAGGGAGCACTCGTGGGTGTTTCGGGTTCGCAGGAGCGCGATGAGCACGCTGGTGATGCTCGAGCGAGCGGACGAGCTCAGGAGCATGGAGCTCGTCGGCCGTGGCGGCGGCGAGCTTCGGCGGAGGTGGGGAACGGGGCTAGAGCAAGAGCGCGAGCAGGAGAGGAGGGGGAATCGGTCCATGAGCTCACTGTGGTTGCAAAGCGCGTCTCAGTGGGCTCGGGGGCGACCTGTCGGCGGTGAATCGAACGGCGGCGATCGCCGGCCGTGGCGACGAAGATGGCGGTGATGGCGTCACTGCAGGGCTCCGGGTGTTGCTTGGAGGGGTGGGGAGGAAGAGTAGGTCGAGGCAGAGCTTTGGGAGGCGTCGGGGAGGCTAGGGGTGGCCGGTGGCCATGGGTAC
>NW_025302782.1:0-850 GCF_018294505.1 Triticum aestivum
AACACAACCGGGTGGAGAGGTCCACTGGTCAAAGCCCGTCCGTGCAAAGTCAAAGGGCTAGATCCCGTGGTCAAACGCTACAGGGTTAGGCGGGACGGGGGCCCTGGGGGGGTAGCAATGCCACCGGAGCGTCGTACCGGGCCCTCATACATGCGGGGTGGTGTTGTGGCATGTCCGAAGAGGCGGCACGCGTCTCCGGGTTGTGGCCCCCCTCACGGACGGCAATGAAACGGTGGTAGACGTTCTGCGGTAACGATGCAGCGTGAATATTATTAAATACTTGGAGCGCGATAAAATCATGAGTTTTTTACACAACGTGGGCACATGTGCTATAGGACTGATGGTAATTTTTCATAATTTTTTGTGATGGAGAAGTATCTGAACACTTCCCTCTACGCGGATTGCTCTTCGCACGTCTACGACTATGGCCGACGGCCTTCGGGGGGTAGCATACCGTAAAATCTTGCGTAGGCGGCCTCTCACAAGTATGGAAGTGTTGAGGCGGTTGCAAACGCCCAGCACGCGTCTCCGGTGCGTGCCCCCCCTCACGGACGGCACCGCCGCCGGCACCCGGAGGGGGGAAACGGACGCGTCGGGTCTACACGGAGTGGATGTAGCTGTGCGCCTGGCCCGGATGTTGCTCCCCGGTGTCCCTCTGGGCCGACCCGACACAACCGGGTGGAGAGGTCCACTGGTCAAAGCCCGTCCGTGCAAAGTCAAAGGGCTAGATCCCGTGGTCAAACGCTACAGGGTTAGGCGGGACGGGGGCCCTGGGGGGTAGCAATGCCACCGGAGCGTCGTACCGGGCCCTCATACATGCGGGGTGGTGTTGTGGCATGTCCGAAGAGGC
>NW_025302783.1:0-850 GCF_018294505.1 Triticum aestivum
GTAATTAGAATTTTGTTACAAACTTTAATAGCAAAAAGAATTATCACGAAAGAAAATAAATAAGTAATTAGAATTCTATTCAAAACATTAAAAGCAAAAAGAATTATCATAAAAGAAAATAAATTAGTAATTAGAATTTTGTTACAAACTTTAATAGCAACAAGAATTATCATAAAAGAAAATAAATAAGTAATTAGACGGGTGCATTGGTACCTGTTGGTAGCACCAATCGGATCCAATGACCCACCTTTAGTCCCGGTTGGTGCCACCAATCGGGACCAAAGGTCTGTGTTTCCCGCCCTTTGGGCTGCTGAAAAGAGGCCTTTGGTCCCGGTTGGTAGCCCCAACCGGGACTAAACGGGGGCATTAGTCCCGGTTTGTGCCACGAACCGGAACCAATGCCTTTGCTATATAAGTAGCACTTAGGAAAATTTCAGAACCGCCCATCCCCACTTCAATCTCTTCTCCTGCTCTCCCCCGACGGCGGCGAATCCATCCACGACGCCGGCAGGCTGCCCGAGCCAGCCCTCGCCCCGCGCCGCCCCACCACACGCCGCCTCGTCCCGCGCCGCCCCGCCCCGCCCCGCGCCGCACCTCGCTGTCGCCGTGAGAAATTAATTTAATTTGACGTTAGTAGTAGTTAATTTAGATGTGCAGTTAATTTTGTTAGATTTTTTAGATTTTTTTGTAGTTCATAGTTTTTTTTGTTAGATGTGTAGTTCATAGTTTTTTCTGTTAGATTTTTTTTCATATTGTGTAATTAATTTGTTCATATTGTGTTAGATTTTTTTTTCTGTTAATAGATTTTTTTCGTGATATTATTGTTGAATATGCATGTTTGTATGTTCAT
>NW_025302784.1:0-850 GCF_018294505.1 Triticum aestivum
AAAGGTTGAAAGTTGGCATGATATCATCATTTCATCCACATAGCATGTGCAAGAAAGTTGAGAGGGTTACGGCAAAAACTGGATGCACTTCGTGTACGAAACGGACAATCTCTTTCAAAGTATCAGGATTTCATCCGGAAACTCGTCTGTTACAAAGGGATTTCATTTTTTAAAACTTATTTGAACTCCTGACTTTTTGTGTGTTCAAAATGCACCATTCAAAGCCACATCATCATTTTTCAATCCTTTCTGACTTCATTTGTTATTTTTCATGCATTTACTAATTATTTTGAGCTATAAGACCCTAAAATTGAAAAGCATTTCAAATGAACTCTGAAAAGGTTGAAAGTTGGCATGATATCATCATTTCATCCACATAGCATGTGCAAGAAAGTTGACAGGGTTACGGCAAATACTGGATGCACTTCGTGTACGAAACGGACAATCTCTTTCAAAGTATCAGGATTTCATCCTGAAACTAGTTTGTTACAAAGGGATTTCCTTTTTTAAAACTTATTTGAACTCCTGACTTTTTGTGCGTTCAAAATGCACCATTCAGAGCCACATCATCATTTTTCAATCCTTTCTGACTTCATTTGTTATTTTTCACGCATTTACTAATTATTTTGAGCTACAAGACCCTAAAATTGAAAAGCATTTCAAATGAACTCTGAAAAGGTTGAAAGTTGGCATGATATCATCATTTCATCCACATAGCATGTGCATTAAAGTTGAGAGGGTTACGGCAAAAACTGGATGCACTTCATATACAAAACGGACAATCTCTTTCAAAGTATCAGGATTTCATCCAGAAACTCGTCTGTTACAAAGGGATTTCATTTTTTAAAAC
>NW_025302785.1:0-850 GCF_018294505.1 Triticum aestivum
AATGGAAATCTCTTTGGGACCCCAAAACGGTGAGTAATAGTCCACGAAACGGGTCAGAATCAACAGAACCTGCGAGCGTTGATGACCGACATGTAAACGCACCAAGAGGTTCGTCAATCGTGGAAATCACTCCGGGACCCCAAAACAGCGAGTAATAGTCCACGAGACGGCCAGAATTGGCCAAAATTGTGAGTGTTGATGACCGACACATAAACGCACCCCCGGGGTTCGTCAATCGTGGAAATCACTTCTGGACCCCAAAACTGAGTAATAGTCCACGAAACGGGCCAGAATCGGCCAAAACTGCGAGACTTGACGACCAACATGTAAGCACACCTTGGGGTTCGACAGCAATGGAAATCGCTTTGGGACCCCAAAACGGTGAGTAATAGTCCACGAAAGGGACAGAATCGACAAAAACCGCGATTGTTGATGACCGAAACATAAACGCACCAGGGGTTCGTCAATCGAGGAAATCCCTCCGGGACCCGAAACAGCGAGTAATAGTCCACAAAACGGGCCAGAATCGGCCAAAACTGCGAGTGTTGATGAACGACACGTAAGTGCATCTTTGGGTTCAACAACTATGGAAATCGCTTCGGGACCCCAAAAAGGTGAGTGATAGTCCACGAAACGGGTCAGAATTGGCCAGAACTATGAGTGTTGACGACGGGCACGTAAACGCACCCCCGGGATCGTGAATCGTGGAAATCGCTCTAGGACCCCAAAACGGTGAGTAATAGTCCACGAGACGGACCAGAATTGGGCAAAATGGTGAGTGTTGATAACCGACACATAAACGCACCCCGGGGATCGCAAATCGTGTAAATCGCTCTAGGACCCCAAAACG
>NW_025302786.1:0-850 GCF_018294505.1 Triticum aestivum
GCAGACATATGCCTACGGCAAAGCCGTCGGCATAGATGGAAATCTATGCTGACGGCTTTGCCGTAGGCATATGTCTGCCACGTGGCAGCTCCTGGTTTCTCCTGGCAGCAGGGCTATGCCTACGGCAAAGCCGTCGGCATAGTTTGCCACGTGGCAAGCCCTGGTAACTCCTGGGCGTATATATGTCGACGGCTTTGCCGTAGGCATAGTTTTTTTTTTTGTTTTTTTTATTTTCCCCGTTTTCTCTTTTCCAATTCATTTGACAGCATTTCAAAACAGAACAATATGAAATTATGCAGAAATATGACAATTCATCATGTGAACATACTCAAGTTCATCTAAACATACTCAAGTTCATCACATCATCTAAAGATCATCACCGATGGAAGTTCATGAACATAAAAGTAGTGCAAGACATGAAACATGACAAAAGTACGAATATGAAAGGCATGGCACGATGGCCACATGCACGGAATCATGAAGCACCCCCGCCAAAAGCACCACCTCCGCCATAACCACCACCACCTCCGTCAAAAGCACCACCTCCGCCAAAACGACCACCACCACCTCCGCCAAAACCGTCATCGCGACCACCACCACTCTGCCAGATTGGAGTGACTGGGGTCGACGGAGCAGGAGTCGAGCCACCGGTCCCCTACATGTTTCAGAAAAGATTCTAACGGTAAATATGATATGATAGTGTTTCATGAACGAGAACTAGTTTGCTAGTAGTTAGGCAAATGTACTAACCGAACCATCACTGCCTAGTGCCACCCATTCATCGAACGTGGGCACGTGTGGGGGTTCTCCCGCAGGTGGTGGTGGGGGTCCCATTTGTGGTGGATCCGTG
>NW_025302787.1:0-850 GCF_018294505.1 Triticum aestivum
TCGTCGCGGTAGCGACGACGGACGCCGAGACGAGCATGTGACACCACTGCCACCCTGTCTTAGCGTAACGCGAGTCGAGGCGGACGTCGTCGCGGTAGCGACGATGGACGCCGAGACTAGCACGTGACACCACTGCCACCCTATCTTAGCGTAACATGAGTCGAGGCGGACGTCGTCGCGGTAGCGACGACGGACGCCGAGATGAGCATGTGACACCACTGCCACCCTGTCTTAGCGTAACGCGAGTCGAGGCGGACGTCGTCGCGGTAGCGACGACGGACACCGGGACGAGCACGTGACACCACTGCCACCCTGTCTTAGCGTCACGCGAGTCGAGGTGGACGTCGTCGCGGTAGCGACAACGGACGCCGAGACGAGCATGTGATACCACTGCCACCCAGTCTTAGCGTCACGCGAGTCGAGGCGGACGTCATCGCGGTAGCGACGACGGACGCCGAGACGAGCAGGTGACACCACTGCCACCCTGTCTTAGCGTAACGCGAGTCGAGGCGGACGTCGTCGCGGTAGCGACGATGGACGCCGAGAGGAGCACGTGACACCACTGCCACCCTGTTTTTGCGTAACGCGAGTCGAGGCGGACATAGTCGCGGTAGCGACGACGAACGCCGAGACGAGCACGTGACATCACTGCCACCCTGTCTTAACGTAACGCGAGTCGAGGCGGACGTCGTCGCGGTAGCGACGACGGACGCCGAGACGAGCACGTGACACCACTGCCACCCTGTCTTAGCATAACGCGAGTCAAGGCGGACGTCGTCGCGGTAGCGACGACGGACGCCGAGACGAGCACGTGACACCACTGCCATCCTGTCTTAGCGTAACGCGAGTC